>NC_057812.1:385430633-385599262 GCF_018294505.1 Triticum aestivum | reverse complement strand
CACATACCTCTCTAGGCCCCGCCAAATGCATCAACTACACATTCACACATGTTACATCACGTACCCCATTGATCTAAAAAGCCCTCTCTTCACGTTCATTTCGCATACACCATTCCTTTTGAATAAAGTGTGGCCAAAAAATTATTTTAGCATTTCTACATATATACAACATTACAAAGTTATATGGAGGAGTTTGAACGCTAATTTGCATTGCATGGTGCCCACAATGATATTTATTCCGCACTGTGAATTTGTATATTTTTATACTATATACAAAGTTAGTCATAATAAAGAGAAACGAAGAGCATCTCTCTCCATCGCATACCCCCCCCTGTACGCCCCTTTCACATATGCACACAAACTGCATCCATGCAACACTCACACAAACACATGCACCCACGCACGCACGCAACACTCACACGTACACACGCAGCCACGCACGCACACAACACTCACACGCACGCACGCAACACTCACACGCACACTCACACGCATGCATGCACACACTAGTACACCACACGACCAACACACACTCTCACGCTCAAGTGCTCAACCTACACGTGCATGTGCACACATCAGGCCCTGATAGACACATACACAACCAGGTGATTCCCGCGCACGGGTTGGAGCCTTGTCGCGCCTGCGTAAATTTGTGTTTATCTGACCTTTTGCCTATGCGAACTGACAGGTGGGACCCACAACAAACATGGTTAATTTAACTAGTCAACATGGCGCCACGCAGACTATTTGGCCGGTCAACAGAGTGCAATCCGATGCTGAGCTGTGAGCAAGTGACCGTATAATCACCGCAAAACATATATAGTGACCGTAATCAGCTTATTCTGAAGTTCGGTGACTGTATTACGCTTTTCTCTCTGTAGGCCCTCCAAAACTACATCTCTACACGTTCTCGCATGTTACATCTAACAACTATGCAATACAGCACTACTACTACACTCTAACACAATAAATCATATGTGTCTTTAGTTTTACTAGATATCATATTGTTACTTATAATTATTCAGTTTGCATACATTAAAATTGCCTTTGAAATGTATGGCCAGTATCATCTACCACGCGGGAAAAATCCCGCCCTTTCCTGTTTAATCGGGTTTGTATCGATGGATCGTGCGAAATAGCAAAACTATAGTACTATGCGGTACAAGTGACAGTTCAGTGGGCCGTCGTGTCGTCTACTCCTTCGTCGTAAGAGTGGAGTGCTCACTTTCATAAATCTTCTAGTCCCTTTCGCCGACATGTGGGACATCAAGTTATCGGGTCCACGTGCCATACCGGAATACAATGCAGAGCAGCCGGGGTGAAGCACCCCAGTCATGGCGCCGGCGTAGTAATGAGCAATGAGGCGTCAAATCACAAAGCTGCACCTTTCCCGCAGTTAAGTTGGAGGGACGAAGCAACCATCATTTCACTCGTTGTTGAATCCGCTTCTCCCTCATATTCTTCAACTTAACCACGTGTTGCTTCTGCCGTTGTTCTGCCTCATGTGGGACGCGGATCGGCTTGGTAAAGCACTGACACGTGGGACCGCATGTTAGAAAACCGCCAGGACAACGTCCTCCGAAAATAAAAAGCCTAATCCTAGACTTACAAAGGGCTACGTAGCTGCTACGTATACTTTCCATCTAATCTATATATGCCCCCCTGATTTTCAGGTGGGGTGGGCCTAATCCTCTCCTTTAATCCAATCAAATAGTCCCACGTCACATCAATTCGTAACTTTACGTAAACCATTACGTGGATGTAGCATTGCTCAAATAAGAAACCTCCCCCGCCATCCGCGCGGCAAAATCACCTCCTTTTTACTAATCTCGATTCTATAATTTTTTTATCAATATAATTGAGATTTGTATAGATAGCACACAGGAGCAAAACCAAGTGGTACAGTTAAGGGAATCCACAATGTGTAGCCAAATGTGAAAATAGCTTTTGGCATCATGGGAACCATTGTGGACGGTGTTGCCAAAGCCAAAAAGATGGAACCGAAGCTCCCTCATTGATTGATTGATTGATTGATTGAAGGAATAGAAAAATGCAACGTCTCTCCTCTTTCTCCCATGCTTGGACGCATGTAGTACAGTATAGAGCACAGAGTCTACTCCCCTGTCCCTTCTATCACAAATCACAAAGTAGTGAGGCGTCAAATCACAAAAGCACGGACGAAGTAACCATCATTTCACTCTTCGCTGACTCTGCTTCTCCATCGTCTTCTTCGAGAAGCCATCTCACCGCATTAGTTACTCCTAGTAGTACTAGTAAAGGACTTCCTGGATGCAAATAAGGTGGTTGTCTCACCTTGCAGGCGGCACTTGCGAACGACTTACCGTGGTCTCCCTCAATGGTGTTCTTCGTCGAACGCACTTCGCCAAACCACCCAAAAAAATATCGTCGACGTCACTGCAATGGGGAAGGAAGTCAAATATAGTTACTACCTCCATTTTTTTGGTACACAAGGCCAGTATATCAAAATTACAATTTGCAAAGGGCCACTAACACTAATCGAGGCAAAATTGATGGGGTTAGCAACCAAGGACATTAATATCCCCTGCATGCATGTCGAAGTGAGAAGGTTGGTTTGCATGGCGCTGCATTAATCAAGCGATGAGGAGTGAGATGGTTAGCTCTTTGGTCTTTGGAGAAAAAATACGCATTAATTGACACGTGAAACGAGGATTTGTATCGATTAAATCCCGCGAAGGAAAACCCAGCCTTTCTTTTTAACACTAGTACTCCTAGTACATATGTACTTATCCTGTTTGGGTCTAGGCCTTGCATTGCCAAACTTCGCCACACATTTTTGCCAAGCTTGCCTAAAGTTTTAAAAATGAGAAGGAGGTACACTTGCGCACGGCTATCGCGGTCGCATCGCACCCTCACACGGTCGCTCCTGCACGCCGCGGTCACACCGCACCCTCACACAGTTGCTCCTGCACGCCGCAAACCCAACCAAGGGAACGCACCCTCACTGACACGTGTTGTCACATGTGAACACACCAAACTCAGCCATCCTATCGCTGACACATAATTTTCGTTCATAGAGTATGTTTATCCAACCGCATGTTGGGGAGTATCCGTACGACCCGTGCGGTGGTCTGTTGGGGAAGAAGAAGAGGTGAGGAAGAAGGAAAGAAGGGTTAGGAGACGTAGGATATTCATCCAACCGCCTGAAATGGTAGACTGACCCAAGTCAGGCGACTTGCATAACAAATATATGTTTTTACACAGCAAAAGATCATTAAAAACAACAACGTAAAGAAAAACTATCACTGCTCGCGGAAAGAGACGACCTCGTCGTCTTTGGCTGCCGGCGCGAACCAGCCATCGCTGCCGACGTGTGTCTCCGCACCGTGGTTGTCCTCGGCCTCCAGCTACTCGTTCAAGTGGAGCGTGCGGGCGCTCTGCACGGACGAGATCACAGCCCGGGTCAAGTCGAGGATGTCCGGTTCCGCCTGCAGGAGGGCCTCGATGGCAGCGGCATCCGCGCGCTCCGCGTCGAGTCGAGCCTTCGCCGCCGGTTCAAGTCCAGGACGTCCGGTTCCGCCTGCAGGAGGGCGTCGATGAGAGCGGCATCCGCGCGCTCTGCGTTGAGTCGAGCCTCTGCCGCCCGGTTCTAGTCCAGGACGTCTGGTTCTTCCTGCAGGAGGGCCTCAATGGTAGCAGCATCCACGCGCTCCGCCTCAAGTTGAGCCTCTGCCGCCCCGTTCACATCCACGACATCCGGTTCCGCCTGTAGGAGAGCCTTGATGGCAGCGGCATGCACGCGCTCCGCGTCGAGTTGAGCCTCTGCCTCCTGGTCCTCCTTTAGTATCGCCATGTTGAACCGCTGGTCCGCCTGCACCATGGGGGACTCGGATGCCGGCACAAAGTCGACGTCCATCATCTCATACCCATCGGGGGCCTTCTGCGCCGCGACCTCCGCCATGAACATTGGATCGGCTTCCTCCTCCTCGTAGCTTGGCTCCAGAGAACTCGGGGATTGGCCCGCCGCAAAGCAAGCTTGGGAACGGAGGTCTGTGGCGCCGACCGCCGCCGTGATTTCTGCGCGGCGCTCCGGCGTCAGCATCTTGTAGTAAGTGATCTTGCGGCGCACCATGGCTTTCCGGCGAACTAGGGGACGCTTGATGCGGGCTAGGGGATCGAAAGGTGGGGGAATGGGCTGGAGATTTGGTGTGGTTTTAGGGCAGTGGCTGGCGTAGGCCGAGCAGCAAAGGTTCTGGTGTGAATAGTGGTTCCGGTGACGAACGGTCAATCGGTTTTGGCTGTACATTGCTCTTGTCGTGTTCGCATTGCAGCCCGGCACGCTGGACCCTCCACATCGCTCACCGAATGGAATGCGCTTCGTCTTGCGTTTTCGCTCGCTTGTGGGACCGCAGTTGAGAGCAAACCGACGTCCCTCCCCCTTCCCGCCCGCGTCATTTATTATACCACCACTCCCTCTGTTTTATGCAGAGTAAATAAAAACAGAGGGAGTATACTACGGATGAGGATCCCCTGACGTGGCCGAACCCATTGAGTAACTGACATGCGGGGCCTAGCAAGCATCGGGTCCGCCAGTAAGTGGCCGAAAGGGAGGGTAAGGCAGGGATACCTACGTCAGAGGATCCACTTCCACTATACTGCTTTGACCAAATGTTAGACTAATAATATATGACATGCAACTTACACAAAGCATACAGGGTCTAATGCGTTTTTCGAGGCTAACTTTGACAAAATGTTAGAGTAATAATATATGACATGCAAATTACACAAAGCATACGGTCAAATTCGTATGTGAAAGGAGTTACCAATGATATAATTTTCACATTATACATCTCATGTACTATTAATCTTGTCAATAGTAAAATTGGAAACCATCTCGAGTACAAATCTAGGAGTACGTACGAATCTAACAATATTGATTGGGCGTTGTTGAATGTTGATACCTTTTTGATCAAAGTAGATATACTTTGACTACACATAAAACTTATATGTAAACTAGAAAGGATAGGAGGGAGTATATTGTACGTTCAAAAACAAAACAAACATTGAATACCCTTTATATATGATTTGCGGATGCTATGATCATCGGTTCAAAATTTTGAATCCGCCTTAGGTATCACGTGCCCCCACTCGTTCCCTCTCGATTTCATCTCGGGGTCCGGAGATCTATTGAAAGAGGAATAGGGTGGGTACATGCGAATGATACTCGGCGGAATGTTCAAATGAGGCATGCGGGAGGATGGACTCGACTGGAGGGCGACATGATCGATGGAGAAGAGGGTTGGAGAGGAATGAGAAATAAGCAAATGCCACATGATTATACTTGAACGTCTCAAATAAACAATAAGTTGTCTCGCTTGGCCTACATAGTGAAAGGCCTAATGCGCAACGCGGAGCACTGACGATCGAATATGACCGGGAAAACAGGGAAACAGACATGTGGGGCACACCCGTCGGGATGACGTAGCACTGACTAGTCCAATGGAGGAGCTGGCCCACGACCTCCTCGCCACCGACAACCATTCATGTGGGCCGTTGGGGCCAACAACGGGGCGCAGATCCAGCACCGCCTCTGGACACGGCAACCGCGGTGAGCGACACACTCATATCGTCGCTAGACACGGTCGGTTTCAGTTTGCCGAGGGTGGCATTAGTGCTGTGGCACGACCAACGGTATGTTTGGTTTGTGCCCAAGGTTGCCCCATCAAAGCATTGGGTAGCCAAAATTTTGGTTGAGGTATTGGTTGCCCATGATTTGGCCGACATTAGCAAGAAAAATGAACTTGAGTTGGCTAGAGTTCATTGGCATGCCAAAGAAATGGCAACTAGCTAAACAAAGACCAATCTTTGGGTCATGACCAAAATTTTGGTTGAGGTATTGGTTGCCCATGATTTGGTCGAGATTGGCAAGAAAAATGAACTAGAGTTGGCTAGAGGTCATTGGCATGCCAAAAAAATGGCAACCATCCAAACAAAGACCAATCTTTTGGTCATGACCAAAATTTTGGCAAGGTGCACTTTGGCCACAATCCAAACACACCCCAACACCCGGCTCGTCGAGGATGCACGGGGCGTCGCGACGTGTCCGCGGAGTGGTGTAGCGCGGCCAACTACATCCTTTGGACCTAAGACCATGCCGGGTCGTCTTGCTTTTTCAATGACATGCGGGGATCGCATGTGAGCAAAGGGCATCTCCAACGTTGCCACGACCGCAGCTGACTACCCTGTCACACCAAAACCCTCGTCCCTCGTGCCGTCGCCCGGTGCGTTCCCAGCCGGAGCCAGCTGCCCGCATTCATGTCGTCTGTTCGTATGTCGTCATTAAGAGGCTCGGTGCCCGCGGAACCAACTCCGGCGACTTAATGACGCACCCGGACGCTTGGCCTCACCGGAATGCGCTACTTAAAGCGGCAACGCCCAGCTAACCTCCACACCATAGCGCATCATCCTCCTTCCTGGAACCACATCCGCCATGACCGCAAGCGCGAACGCTCTGCGGGGGAGCTTGCCTTCGGGGATGGAGCTCGAGGTCGCCGCCCTCGCTCAAGTCGCCGCACAAGCAGTGGCCACGCTGGCGGCCAACGACGGGAGCACCGTCAGCCACGCGTCCTACTTGCCACCGTCCAACGTCCAGCACCGCCGAGGTCAGGGACTCCTTCGAGGATGAGTAGGGCATGGGAGGCGGCAGGTCATGGTGTGCCAACTGGCCGGTCCGTCTCCCGTGTTCTACTTTTCCTTGCCGAAGACCGCACCTTCACTTCACGGGTCTTGAACCCCGCCCCCGTACATGGAGATCACAGATGGAGGACGTCGGTCGCCGCCGTAGAATAGGTTTAGGGTCGGGTTTCTTTTATTTTTTTTGTCCTATAAAAGTTCGAAATGTAATGAAAATCTGCCGTGTTTGCATTAATCTCGGCCGGTGTATATGAACTTTCACAATAATATACATATTGTAGGAGTACTAACAAGATGCCCATGCGTTGCACGGAAGATCAAGATCTTGTGGGAGAAAAGGATGAACGGGGGAAAGCCTTATCTGCAAATGTGGAGAGGAGTGCGGGTAAATTGTCATAGTTTCCTTCCTTCCGTTAGATATAGATCGGATGGCCTATATTGCAGGATCGGACACATCTTTCTACATCAACGGGAACCTACAAAAGGGTTAACGTAAATTGCCTCTCTCTCTCCTCCCCTAATTTTCATGGTGGTGGGCCCCTCCCTCCCCCCAATCTACAATCATCAGCTCACACGTTTCACATTACGTTAATTACGTAACTGGGATTACGTAGGTGTAGCATTACTCGTCCTAAAAAACCCAACTAAGCCAACCTCCCAGCATATCGCGTGGGAAAAGACCCGGCCGCGCTGTTTTAGTCGGGATTACCGGATTACTAGTAGTAGTATCGATGGATCGCGCGAAGCAACAGATTTTTTTTAGGGGGCGAAGCACCTAGTTTAAAAGGAAAAAAATGTGGTACACTCATAGCACTCCTGTCGCGGTCGCGTTGCACCCCACACACGTCCGGTCCTGCACACGGCTCACGCAAACGGAACGCTCTTCGGCTTGCCTCTTCACTGACACGTGGGACTGCACTTGGAGAAACCGACCATGCGCCAAACTCCCCACGCCCACCGCGCGAAAATCCTCCCCCCACACACACCCACAAATTCCCCCCAAAACCGATTCAACCGCCCTTCGGCCAACTAGCCAATAATATTCCCCAAACCCCCGTCCCCTCCTGTCCCCCTCCACTCCATTCGCTCTGCCAAAGCCGCCCTCCCCGCCGCGCCGATACGTCGGCGCCGCGGTTCGATGATCCTCTCGCTCCCACAGTACGCTCTCGTAGATTGCCGTCCTCTAGCCGCGCCGCCACCTCTGGCTACGTTCTTGTGGAGGCGCATGGCGGTCAGCGCCGCCACCTCTGGCAACGTTCGTGTGGAGACACACGGCGGTCAGCTTCTCCCACGGTACGCGCATTCTAGACTGAGGCCTTGTTCATGTCGGTGTAGCGCTGAATGTTAGCTGATAGACACTGTTAATCTCACTGTTTGCCGAAGTAGTTTACTGTCAATATGCTCTGCTTAAGAAGCTTCCTTGCCCTGTTCTGCACTCAATCTGCTTAGCTGAGATGGCATGCCAAGGCCGATTAGTTGCTAAAATATCCTGTCATATATTTATTGTGACGTAGATTTTCATGGTCTAGTAGCCAATCTGTTAGCTGAAATAGCTCTACACCGTTTTATACTCGATCTTTGTTGCTGCGATGGCCTTCGATAGTTCGATGGCTGTGTGCTTGACCTCATTGACTGCTGAAACAGCCTGCCATAATTTGGCACTCAAATCTGTTTGCTGAATTAGCTTTACATATATTTCGTTACTTAGATATGCTCGTCCAAATATCTTGCCATAGCTTTAGACATCGACCTAGGTATTTTTTCTGGACTTCATAAAAAAGCATATATGTTTTTCCTGTAATATCTAGTAGAAGAACTAATTTGTATGTCTAATAGATGGACATGATTGGATAACTTCTGCTCAAAGATTCTCCGCTGCATATGTCGAGGGGGTTGAAAACTTCATGAACTTTATCAGAGCTGAGTACGGTGGTCCGAAATCAGATGTGCTCTGCTCGTGTAGCAGTTGTATGAATTCAGTTACAAGACCCCAGTCAACTGTGCAAAATCATCTACACTTGTATGGGATGTTGGTCACATATACTAGGTGGGTTCATCATGGTGAAGTTGTGAACTCAATGTTATTGACTACGTGGAAGCAGCAGATCACCATCTTGATCTGCCTGATGCTCAGGTGGAAGAGGAGGAGGAGGTGGTGGTGGCGGAGCCAGTGAGTTTGACCAACATTGAAACAATGCTACGAAATGCTCGTGCATTCCGTGAACTTTCACCTGCAGAAGAAAAACGGTGGGCCCACATGTTGGAGCAATGCAACGTTGTTGTCACCCCAGGAAATAAGCTGTCAGTATTCTTAGCTATGGTCACCTTTCTTCGGGTGAAGACATCTGAGCGGGTGACCAACAAATCATTTGATGCGATGTTGGCTGCTTTTCGCGAATCTTTCCCAGATGCGTCTGAGCTGCCACACACCTACAGTAAAATGAAGAATTTCCTTCGTGCAGTTGGAATTGGATATGATATGTTCCATGTTTGTAAGAATAATTGTGTTTTGTTCCGGAAGGATTATGCCAACTTAAGTGAATGCCCGAAATGCAAATCATCAAGATGGAAAGATGGCGATGATGTGAAGAGGATTCCTCATAATGTTCTGAGACATTTTCCAATTACACCAAGATTGCAGAGGTTGTTTCATGATGATGAAACAAGAGAGGATGTACTGTGGCATTCTAGGAACCAGGAGTACAGAGATCATAATGTAATGAGCCATCCATCTCATGGTAGTGAGTGGAAAAGCTTCCATCAGAAGCACGAAAAATTTGTTGCTGACCCGAGAAACATTAGACTCGGCTTAGCTTCAGATGGATTTAACCCATTTGGCCACCAGAGCGCCACATATAGCATGTGGCCAGTGCTTGTTATCCCTTACAACATGCCTCCAAATGTCTGCACCAAAGAATCAAACTACATGATGGCCTTTCTCATCCCAGGTCCAAAAAGTCCTGGAAAGGATTTTGATTTGTTCATGGAGCCTCTTGTGGAGGAACTTCAACAGCTATGGAAGGGTGTTCTCACTCGAGACCTATATAGCAGCCCACCAGCTGATTTCTTTCTGCGTGCTGTTATAATTGGTGCATCCATGATTATCCGGCTTTGGGCACTATGTCAGGGCGAACGACACATGGTTACAATGCATGTGTTCGCTGTGATAGGAATCCGCTGTCATACGCAATACTTAGCAAGATCTGTTACATTGGACACCGTCGTTTCCTTGCAAGACATGTGTTCAATGCAAAGCATGAAAACCGTGATGCGCCAAAGAGGCTCACCATCGATGAGTTGCAAGTGGAATTAGAGAAGGCCAGGCATATTACACCAGGAAACCATCCTGGTAATGGTAGCGGGAAAAGGAAGCGTGGCAGGGTAGAAGAGAGATTATTGTTTACCCGCAGGTCCACTTTGTGGGGCTTGGAGTATTGGAAAGATTTGGATCTGCGGCATAATCTTGGTGTGATGCACATCGAGAAAAATATATGTGACAGCATTATCGGCACACTTCTTAATATTGAAGACAAGACGAAAGATACCTTAAAATCTAGGATTGATTTGACACACCTGGGTATCAGAAAGGATTTGCAGGTGCAAGATGAAGGTAAGCCACGGGATATGGCAACAGCTGTGTACGTCTTGGACAAGGTAAAAAGAAAAGAATTCTGCGAGGTCCTGTCACGTGTGAGATTCCCACATGGATTTGCTTCCAACCCTGAAAGGAGAGTCAGTGCAGATGGAAACAAGGTACAAGGGTTGAAAACTCATGACTGCCACGTCCTACTTCAAAGGGTTTTACCTGTTATCCTTAGAGGATTGGGCCACCCTAACTTATACAGAGCAGTTGCAGAGTTGGGACAATTCTTCAGGGAACTCTGCATAGGAATATCAGGATAGATTCTTTGGAGCGTCTTAGAGACAAGATACCAACTATCCTATGCGACCTTGAGAAGATATATCCTCTAGCCTTCTTTGATGTGATGGTGCATTTGGCTGTTCATCTACCTAATGAGGCACTACTTAGAGGTCCAGTACAGTATGGCTGGATGTACCCTATTGAAAGGCGGCTAGGCACTTTCAAGGGCTATGTTAGGAACAGAGCTAGACCCGAGGGTTCCATTGCAAAGGCCTACATTGCTACAGAAGCGTTGACATTCTGCTCAAAATACATTGAAACAGCTGATCAGCTTAGCAAAGAGGTGGGTGAAGACAATCCCGGGCTCAATGTTTTCGATTATTCTGTTCGAGTTACAGGGAAGAGTCGACAAGAGGACAAACCTAAAGATTTGGACAAAATGGTTTGGTATGTGTTGAATAACTGTCCTGAGATACTACCTTATATCAAGTAAGTGCAGTACTGCAGCTTATACATCATAATCTACTAAACTTGCAGCACATTCTTATATATTTAGAAGTTTGACGCGATCACTATGTTATGCAGCATCTACAAAGAGGAGTTACTGCCACAAAATCCAAGAAACATTGACAAACTGGTTATGGCAGGATTTGCGAAATGGTTCAAGAACCATGTAAGCTTTTGAAGTGCACTGTCAGTTTTTTTAATATATTGAGTACATAAGATGATCAGCTTGTGTATTTTCTAACCATAGGTTAAGAATATGCGGGAGGATGGGCAGGCAGTTGATGATGCCCTTTACTCACTAGCAATGGGTCCTGATACTCGGGTAAGACATTATGAATCTTGCGTTGTTGGAGATGTGCGCTACAACACCCTTGCACGAGACGAAGGCAGGAAGACACAAAACAGTGCCATCATGAGCACGGATACGTATGACAAAGAGACAACTGAAATGTATGCTAACATAACAGACATTATTCAGTTGCAGTATATCTCCAGTTTCGAGGATCATCGGTGTGTGGTTCTGTTGTGTTGTCATTGGTATAACCTATTTTCCAGGATCGCAAAACCTAGAGCTGATGATTATTTCAAATCCATCAATGTCAAGGCGGCGTACCAGACCAACGAGCCTTTTATTTTGGCAAATCAAGCAACACAGATATTTTTCTTGGAAGACACATTTGCACGTAGCGATGACTGGAGAGTATTGCAAAGGTTTGAGTAGAGGAATTCGTTTAATGAAGTTGCACAACAAGATGATGCTTACACTGCTCCTGATGTACAAGATAACACAGATGTTCCTAATATCTTTGAGAACCATCACGTCAATGACGCCGGCGAAAAGATTGCCTGTCGTGCTATGGACATACAAGAGTTGATCAAGAAGAAGCCAACGTTCGAGGACGTTGAGGACGAAGAAGAAGATGACATCGTGGGGAATTATGATTCAGACTGATACACATGGCGAAGATGTTGACGCTGCTGCTGCGGATGATGATTACATTGCTTTTGTCGTATTTGCCTGTCAAAAGACGTTTTTTATCTACTATGTGAAATTGTGTTTGCTATGACAACTGAAACCTGATGAATATGTTGTTTAGTATTTTGCTGTGAGAACATCACTTGTTATGTATGCTGATTTGTGTTTGGTGATTGTATGACAACTAAAACATGATGACATTGTTGTTTAGTTGTGCTCATATTTGGCTGTGAAACTTGAATTTGATGACATAGTTTGCTGTTGGACTGCAATTTGCTCGATGTTTTCGAATGAGAACAAAGCTGACCCGACAGGGCCTCTGCTATTTATTTATTTATATGAGAAAAAGGGGATACCCCCTGATTTCCATTAATAGAAATCATTAGATGTTCACAACACTACGCCCAGCCTGCTACACATGTTTCATTCATTACTAGTTTCATCAAAGTGCTCATGTCGTAGCCACTGAATACATCACGAGTGCTACATACACTATAAATAAAGAGACAATCATCCTACAGAGCACATCGATTTTGCCCATTATCTTCACAAGCTCTTTCATCTCCTCATTGTTGTCAAGGCCGTTCAGCAGCTGTTGCTTGGCCATGATCAGAGGAACTGCATCTTTAACCTTCTGCTCTGCATCTTCCTCTTCTGTCGTTCCTTTAGTTACTTGTCCAACACCCCAACCTGCTGGTATTGGGATTCCTCGGCTAACCAAATAATCAGCGTAGTTGCATTCCCCCACATCAGCAACTTCCCAGAAATACAAATCACACGAATCTTCCCTTTTCTGTATGAATCAAATTGGTAGATCATCAACCAAACTATTAAAAAAATCAGCAACTGAAAGCAGCAGAACAACACTTAAACATATTATTACCCCATGATTCGGGCATTTGTAGAAGACTCGGCCAGGGTTGCGGATTGTGGTTGCGACGCGACGGATGACTTTGCGTGATTTCCAGCAGTGGCACCACACCAACGGCAGCGGGTTGCGATGAGCAATCGGCTGCGGTGCGCGTGCTGGTGAGGCTGTGATGAGACCCACACGCGATGGTATGGGTTGCGACTTGGCGCATATCTGGTTGTTGTCTGCTGAAGAGCAGGTGGACGAGCAGCCAGCGGACACAGTTGTTGCGGCCAAAGCTTCTGATGCTAGGCAGAGTAAGTAGAGAAGAGGAGAAGCGACCGTTGGGTATGTCAGTTTCATTACTTGCAGAGTAGCATAGCACCATATATAGTCATAGTCTAGGTTTGGATTCGAACTAGCTACAGGAGCACGTCTTTCTTTTTTCTAAAACTCGGCAACGTCTCATTACTGGTACACTAGCTTGTTCTGTACGCCTTCCCAAGTCTTTGATTTTCTTTCCCTTTTTTGCGAGGAAGGAAGGAGGAAAAAATTGAGAGTTCCTGGGACTCAAACCCAAGATCTCTCGGTTGAAAACCAAGGGTGCTAGTCACTTATGTGGAGAACGTTCCCTGTGAGGAGGACGGCAGACGAACGCATTTTCCTCGCAGTTTTCTTCCTATATATAAAAAAGTATGCTACTTGGTGTCCGCTTAGTCAACAAACGATTGTGCCAACCTTGACCATTGGATTGACATTCAACGTCTGTCGTGTTTCTTCAGTCTCTTCTTCCTCGAGCCGCCAAAGCCAAACCAGCGCCGGCGGGACCGCCTGCTCCCGCCTCCCACGGCTGGCTATGATCTGCCCCGGCTCCTGTTCGTTCCCTCCGAGGCCTCACCATCGTCCTCCGCCTTGGTTCGCTCGCTGCGGCGCCGCCCTCCGGTGTTGTCAACATGGTCAACAACTGAGAGGAATAAGGAGATGACTGTACATGGTGAGGATGACAGTAGGGACCCAGCAGCGCGCGCAGTAATTTTGTTTTTCCGGGACAGAGAAGGGTATCAACTGGGTTGTGCGGGACCCGTGGCCCGTCTAGCCCAGGCTTTTATTTCATATGTTTAGCACATGACCAGCCCAGTTTTTTTCCTTTCTGAAAATTGCTAGCCAGCTATTTTGTTTTTTGCAGAATAACCAACGTAGGCCTACTTGCTTTTCTACGCCCTGCTAGGCCGGATATCTTTCAAGACGAGGAGGGATGCATTTTGCCCAGAAAATGGGCTATAAGTAATAAGAAATGGGCTATAAGTAATAATAAATGGGCTGTAAAATGAAAAAATATAGCAAACAGACAATTAGTTCCAAAATACTGTTTTCTTTCGGATTTTGATATTTTAAATTTCATTGCTTTTGTGTGGCTAAAATTTCATTGAATTTAAATTAAGGTATATTTAGATTTAAAATTAATTTGAATCTGGCTAGAAATTTCGGGATGTATGCTGTTTGGGACAGATTTGGAGGCTGACTTGTGGGTCTACTAGGTTGACGTGTACTTTGGATTTGTCAACTTAGTCCACAAACGATTCTAGCAGCAGTGACCGTTGGATGTTAATCCAATGTCCGTGCTGCTTCTTCAATATCTGATCTTCTTGCTCCAGCTGCCCAAACCAGCTCCGGTGGGACTGCCTGCTCCCGCCTTCCATGGCCGGCTGTGCTGCCGCACAGGCCGCACCGCCCCACCCTACTTCATTGTTGGCCAGGCCATTCCTCTACACACCCACACCTCCTGTTATTTTCCGGCGATGGCAGCCGGGCCAGTAAACCCTCGTACTCCCCACCACGTGGGCAACCATTGCCGAGTCTTCCCCAGCTCCGTGTCGTTCCCTTCCTAGGCCTCGCCGTCATCCACCGCCGTGGTGCTCTCGGCGCGGCCTGGTCAACTTGGTCAACGAATGACATCCATCGGCCGTGGACTGTACGCGCAAAATAATGATTCCTCCACCTGACAGCTGGGACCCACCAGAAGGGCCTCTGTATTTCGCGAAAAAAACGTTTCCCCCACTGACATGTCAGACCCACCAGCTATATCTTCGCACGCAAGGAAGTGCCTCCTTATTACGCACAAAAAAATGAATACCCCCTGCTAGCAGGGACCCACCATAGTGGGAGGATGACTTGTGGGCCAACAAAGTTAACGGGGACGGAGGGCTTTGTCAACTTAGTCAATATGAACGATTCTAGCTCCAGTGACCGTACGATGTCCATCCAACGGCCGTAGTGCTTCTTCAACCTCTGGTCTTCTTGCTCCAGCCGCCCAAAGCAGTGCCAGTCATGCCGCATGCTCCTGCCTCCCGTGGCCGGCTGTGCTACCACGGAGGCCTCACCGCCCCCTACTATTCCCACCGTTGGCCAGGCCCTGCGGCGACGGCAGCCTCACACCGCAGCCGAACCAGTGAACCCTCATACTCCTCTCCGTGCGGGCTTCCACTACCGCGTCTTCCCCGGTTCCGCGTCGTCCCCTTCCTAGGCCTCACCGTCGTCCATCACCGTGGTGCTCTCCGCGCGGTGTGGTCAACGTGGTCAAGGAACGACTTCCATCGGAAGAGTACTGTACATGGAGAGGCTGACAGCTGGGTCCACGGCCACAACCCAGTTTTTTGTGATTTGCCAAGTAAGTTGCTTTGTCATGCCTATTGGGCTGTAAATCTTTCAAGACTAGGAGAGCTTTCATTCAGCTGGCCGAGAAAAATGGCCCATCAGTAATGAGAAATGGGATGTACATTTTTAAAACACATCAAACCGGCAATTAGTTTCAAATATCTTTTTTTTCATTTCAAGATTTTAAATTACATTAATTTTTATGCATGGAGAATTTGTTGGATTTTATATTGATATACATTTATTTTTAAAATCAGTTTGAATGTGAGTCGAAATTTCGGGATTAAAAACAGTTCGGACCGCACCTAAATATGCAAAATTTCGTATAATTTTTTAACCGTGGCCACAATTTGGGCTGTAATGCTAACAAAAAGAATATGGGCTCCAAAAAAACTTAAGAATTAGCAAATGGGCTGAAAATTATTAGAAATAATGGCAGATGGGTTGTATGCTGTTTTCCACAGATTTGAGGCTTCCCTAAAAAAAAGGTTGACGCACAAGCAGTGACTGTTGGATGTCCATCCAACGGCCGTCGTGCTTCTTCAATCTCTGCTCTTCCTGCTCCAGCCGCTCAAACAAGCGCCGGCGGGACTGCCTGCTCCCTCCTCCCCGCGGCCGGCTGTGCTGCCGCACAGGCCTCACCGCCCCACCGTACTCCCATCGCTGGCCTAGCCATCCCTCTACTCACCCACACCTGTTGTTATTCTCCGGCGACGGCAGACGAACCAGTAAACCCTCGTACAGTCGTACTCCCCTCCGCGTGGGAAACAACTGCCGAGTCATCCCTGCCTCCGTGTCGTTCCCTTCCTAGGCCTCCCCGTCGTCCACCGCCCTGGTGCTCTCACCGCGGCCTGGTCAACGTGGTCAACGTCCGACATGCATCTGAAGTGGACTGTACGTGGAGAGGCCGACAGCTGGGTCCACAGCCGCACGCAAGGAAATGCCTCCTTATTACGCGCAAAATAATGATTCCTCCACCTGACATCAGGGACCCACCGAAAGGGCCTCTGTATTTCGCGAAAAAAACGTTACCGCCGCTGACAGCTCGGACCCACCAGCTATATCTTCGCACGCAAGGAAGTGCCTCCTTATTACGCACAAAAAAATGAATACTCCCCTTGTTAGCTGGAACCCAGTATAGTGGCAGGCTGACTTGTGGGCCTACTAAGTTGACGGGGACGGAGGGCTTTGTCAACTTAGTCAATATGCATGATTCTAGCTCCAGTGACCGTACGATGTCCATCCAACGGCCATAGTGCTTCTTCAACCTCTAGTCTTCTTGCTCTAGCCGCCCAAACCAACGCCGGCCGTGCCTCGTGCTCCTGCCTCCCGTGGCCGGCTGCGATGCGGCGGAGGCCTCATGATAGAGGCTAAGGTGTCCTGATGTTTCGATGAGATGGTGGCTATCGTTTTTTGTGGGAGTCGACCTTGACGATCCGACTACGAACGTGCGAGACGTCGCGCCTTAGCAATCGCTAAACCAACTTCCGAGGGTTATTGACCACGCCGGAGCACGATCAACCTGACCACGAGGGTCTGTTTCCTGCGAGCAAACGAAGAACAAGCAAGAAACTGAGATTGCAATCGGGATATTGCGAATATAAGATGAAAGCTTTATTGATCAAGGTGGGGTTCTGTGACGTCTTGGTCTGGTCGTTGGACACAAACGAAGTACGCGAAGTTGCAGCTATGGCGAACTTTTAATCTAAACAAAACCCAAAGTCTAAACGACGCCCTAAGGGCTGTATATATGGAGGAAGAGGGGGGAATTTCGTGGCCCTTGAGGGTGGGGTCCGAAACCAACCCTAACTCTTGTTTCCCCACACATACGGACTCTAAAAATAGCCTATACTAAAGTATTTAGAAATTACAGGGGCCTGGCCCATTAATAAGGTGACGCAGCACCTAGAATAGCCTATGGACGAATATTATGAAGTGGCATCTTGTATATTTCGTCCAAGGCTTCATGCACTCCTTATGGCGGCTTCAAAGTCCTGAAATCATCACTTGTAACTCCGTTCTTGATCCCCTTGCGCATGCCATCAACTCCATGCGTGTTCTTGCTCCAATGTTCATCCTTCTCCAAGCTAGGCCCTTCATTTGTAAGCAAAACAAATGTATCCAATTTAGGCAGCATCATATTCTCATGAACATTAGAATCATTACCAAGAAGCGAAAGTACCTGATAATTTAATTGGCGTGCGCGAGCTCTAGTAATTGGTCCCGTATATGTAGCAGTAGGGGCTGTGGGTGTAACAATGGTATTGATGTCCTCATCAGAACTTGCTCCAAGGTTCATCTTTCTTGTCCAAGCTAGGTCCTTAATTTGTAAGCAAAACAAATGTATCCAATTTAGGCAGCATCATATTCTCATGAACATTAGAATCGTTACCAAGAAATGAAAGTACCTGATTATTTAATTGGCGTGCGCAAGCTCTAGTAATTGGTCCAATATGTATAACAGCAGGGGCTATGGATGTAACAATGTTATTGATGTCCTCATCAGAAATGAACCTATTGATATGCAGCAAAAGGTAGACTACACTAGACAAGCCATGAAGTGAAAACACGAAGACTATCAGCAGCGAGGTAGTATGGATCAGGATGGAAGATAGTATGAAACCAAACAGTAAAGAGTCTTCACTTAGTGAAGTCAATTAGATTATACAGGCATGCAATGACTTCATGATAGAGGCTAAGGTGTCCCGATGTTTCGATGAGATGGTGGCTATCGTTTTCTGTGGGAGTCGACCTTGACGATCCGACTACGAACGTGCGAGACGTCGCGCCTTAGCAATCGCTAAACCAACTTCCGAGGGTTATTGACCACGCCGGAGCACGATCAACCTGACCACGAGGGTCTGTTTCCTGCGAGCAAACGAAGAACAAGCAAGAAACTGAGATTGCAATCGGGATATTGCGAATATAAGATGAAAGCTTTATTGATCAAGGTGGGGTTCTGTGACGTCTTGGTCTGGTCGTTGGACACAAACAAAGTACGCGAAGTTGCAGCTATGGCGAACTTTTAATCTAAACAAAACCCAAAGTCTAAACGACGCCCTAAGGGCTGTATATATGGAGGAAGAGGGGGGAATTTCGTGGCCCTTGAGGGTGGGGTCCGAAACCAACCCTAACTCTTGTTTCCCCACACATACGGACTCTAAAAATAGCCTATACTTAAGTATTTCGAAATTACATGGGCCTGGCCCATTAATAAGGTGACGCAGCACCTAGAATAGCCTATGGACGAATATTATGAAGTGGCATCTTGTATATTTCGTCCAAGGCTTCATGCACTCCTTATGGCGGCTTCAAAGTCCTGAAATCATCACTTGTAACTCCGTTCTTGATCCCCTTGCGCATGCCATCAACTCCATGCGTGTTCTTGCTCCAATGTTCATCCTTCTCCAAGCTAGGCCCTTTCTTTGTAAGCAAAACAAATGTATCCAATTTAGGCAGCATCATAATCTCATGAACATTAGAATCATTACCAAGAAACGGAAGTACCTGGTAATTTAATTGGCGTGCGCGAGCTCTAGTAATTGGTCCAGTATATGTAACAGTAGGGGATGTGGGTGTAACAATGGTATTGATGTCCTCATCATCCTCCCCTTCTTGAAATGAAGTCGTCCTCGACGGAAGCGCATCTTCCTCACCCAAATAAGGCTTCAAATCTGCAATGTTAAAAGTGGGACTAACCCCAAAATCTACAGGTAGCTCAAGTTTATATGCATTATCATTTATTTTCTCTAACACCTTAAAAGGACCATCAGCACGTGGCATTAGCTTTGATTTGCGCAGATTAGGAAATCTATCTTTACGCAAATGTAACCAAACAAGATCTCCAGGCGCAAACACAACATGTTTTCTACCCTTATCTCCAGCAAGTTTATACTTAGCATTCATACGCTCAATGTTTTCCTTAGTTAACTCATGCATTTTTAAAATCAATTCAGAACGTTCTTTAGCATCAAAATTAACCTTCTCTGAAGATGGAAGAGGCAACAAATCAATAGGTGCATGAGGTAGGAAACCATACACAATTTCAAAAGGGCACATCTTAGTAGTAGAATGTAATGAACAATTATAAGCAAATTCAATATGAGGCAAGCATTCTTCCAACATTTTCTTGTTATTCTTCAAAACAGCCCTAAGCATAGTAGCCAATGTTCTATTGACTACTTCAGTTTGTCCATCAGTTTGGGGGTGACAAGTAGTACTAAAAAGCAGCTTAGTCCCCAACTTAGCCCATAAACATCTCCAAAAGTGGCTAAGAAATTTAGTATCACGATCTGAAACAATAGTATTTGGCACACCATGTAAGCGAATAATTTCACGAAAGAACAAATCAGCAACATTAACAGCATCATCGCTTTTATGACATGGTATAAAGTGTGCCATTTTCGAGAACCTATCCACGACAACAAATATGCTATCCCTCCCCTTCTTTGTTCGAGGTAAACCTAAAACAAAGTCCATAGATATATCCTCCCAAGGAACACTAGGTACAGGCAAAGGCATATATAAACCATGAGGATTGAGTCGTGACTTAGCTCTTTGACATGTAGTGCAGCGAGCAACAAAATGCTCAACATCCCGTCTCATCTTTGGCCAAAAGAAATGTGTAGCAAGTATATCCTCTGTCTTCTTGACGCCAAAGTGTCCCATTAATCCTCCTCCATGCGCCTCCTACAACAACAAAAGACGAACGGAGCTAGCTGGAATGCATAGCTTGTTAGCACGAAACACAAATCCATCGTTAAGAACGAACTTGTTCCAAGTTCTCCCTTCCTTACAATTCTGCAATACATCTTTAAATTCAGCATCATGAACATATTGATCTTTGATAGTCTCCAAACCAAATATTTTAAAGTCAAGTTGTGAAAGCATAGTATAACGACGAGACAAGGCATCAGCAATAACATTTTCTTTACCCTTCTTGTGTTTAATGACATAAGGGAAAGTCTCAATGAATTCAACCCATTTAGCATGTCTACGGTTCAGTTTTCCTTGACTTTTAATGTGTTTCAAAGATTCATGATCTGTATAACAAATTCCTTTGGCCATAAATAATGTTGCCATGTTTCTAAAGTCCGAACAAGAGCATATAATTCTTTATCATAAGTAGAATAGTTCAGACTAGGCCCACTCAATTTTTCAGAAAAGTATGCAACAGGTTTTCCATCTTGTAATAACACACCTCCTAATCCAATTCCACTAGCATCACATTCAAGCTCAAAAGTCTTATTGAAATTAGGAAGTTGGAGTAAAGGAGCATGTGTCAACTTATCTTTCAATACCGTGAAGGCTTCTTCCTGTGCGGTACCCCAAACAAAAGGCACATCCTTCTTTGTAAGCTCGTTGAGAGGTGCAGCAATGGTGCTGAAATATCTCACAAAACGCCTATAGAAACCAGCGAGGCCAAGGAAACTGCTCACTTGTGTGACCGTTTTGGGCTGCGGCCAACTCTCAATAGCTTCAATCTTGGCTTTATCAACTTCAATTCCCTGTGGAGTAACAACATAGCCAAGAAAAGATACTCGGTCGGTGCAAAAGGTGCACTTTCCAAGGTTTCCAAACAAACGTGCATCACGTAGAGCAATAAAAACAACACATAAATGTTCCAAATGTTCCTCCAAAGATTTGCTATAAATCAATATGTCATCAAAGTAAACTACCACAAATCGTCCAATGAAAGCACGTAAAACTTCGTTCATTAACCTCATGAAAGTACTAGGTGCATTAGTTAACCCAAAAGGCATGACTAACCACTCATATAATCCAAACTTAGTTTTAAATGTTGTTTTCCACTCATCACCCAATTTCATACGAATTTGATGGTATCCACTACGCAAATCAACTTTGGAGAATATTGTAGAGCCACTCAATTCATCAAGCATATCATCTAGCCTAGGAATAGGATGACGATAACGAATAGTAATATTATTAATGCCTCTACAATCAACGCACATACGCGACGTACCATCCTTTTTCGGCACTAAAATGATAGGAACAACACAAGGACTAAGGGATTCGCGTATATAACCTTTGTCGAGTAGTTCTTGTACTTGACGCATAATCTCCTTCGACTCCTCTGGATTGGTACAGTATGGTGCACGGTTGGGTAGCGAAGCACCGGGAATTAAGTCAATTTGATGCTCAATCCCTCGAATAGGTGGTAATCCCGGTGGCACGTCTTGTGGAAAGACGTCAGCGAACTCCTGAAAAATGTTAGTGACAGCAGGGGGCAAAGAGGAAGGCACGTCCTCGAATTAAAATAATGCCTCTTTGCACACAAAAGCATAGCAAACAGATTTGCTAAAATCTAGCTCATCAATATCAGATTTGGTGGCAAGTAAACATGCACTTTTCAATTTAATTTCAGAAACAATAGTAGATGTTTTATTATTAGGCTTCATTTGGTGCTCAAATTCTTTTGCCACAATCTGATTTTCACTCTTATTTGTCTCTTATTTTGCTTTATTAGCTCTATTAATATCATCTTTCAAAATGGAATCAGGAGTCATAGGAAGCAAAGTAATATTTTTATCGTTATGAACAAGAGTATACTGATTGTTTCTACCATGGTGTACAGAATTTTTATCAAATTGCCATGGTCTACCAAGTAATAAGGAACATGCTTGCATAGGTACCACATCACAATCAACATAATCAGCATATGTAGAGATACTAAAATGCACACGAACAGTACGTGTTACCTTAACCTTGCCGCTGTTGTTGAACCATTGGATGTAGTAAGGATGTGGATGTGGTCTTGTGGTGAGAGATAGCTTCTCCACCATCTCCATGCTAGCCAAGTTATTGCAGCTCCCTCCATCTATGATCACGCGAACATAACGTTCCTTCACAACTCCCTTTGTATGGAACAAATTATGCCTCTGATTTTGCTCAGCTTGTGTAACCTGCACACTCAAAGCACATTGAGCAACTAAACATTCATACATGTCAGCATCTTCAAGAGCCATGTATTGCGTCTCATGATCAGAATTGTCTCCACCGTGTTCTTCACGTGTAATAAGAGCCAAAGTCTCCTCATCATAGTCACTAGCGGACTCATACCCACCATCCTCAGTAACAATCATCACACGCTTAGATGGGCATTCTCTCGCATAATGACCTCCACCCTTGCAACATCGACAAATAATATCATGTGTTTGCCCTGTTGATGCCATGGATGAAGAAGAGCTCTTTGCAGGCCCAGAAGGTGTGCTCTTGGCAGATAGTGGTGATTGTGCCTGCTTTATTGTATCACGGTTGGAGGTGGCGGCCGACGGAGGCGCCGGTGTAGCAGAACGTGTCGAAGTAGATGATGCACGTGGTGTCCATGATGAAGGTCGACCTGCAGAAAAGTTAGTCCGCGCCAATGCCTGTCGATCCTGCACTTCACGTTCAGCTTTACAAGCAAGATGGAATAAACGAGTGATATTAGTATACTCCTTATACTCTAGAATCGTCTGAATCTCTCTATTTAATCCACCCATAAAACGTGCAAGCATAGCTTCATTCTCCTCAACAATACCACATCTAATCATGCTAGTTTGTAATTCCTGATAATATTCTTCTACAGAATTTTTTCCCTGTCTTAAGCGCTGCAATTTTTGAAGTAATTCACGTTGATAATATGGTGAACCCAACGAGTACGCATAGCAGTTTTCAAAGCAGCCCAAGTAGCCGGAATAGGATATAATCTACAATGCTCAGACCACCAAACACATGCAAAACTAGTGAATGCACAAACAGCAGCAGGAACACGTCTCTCCTCGGGATATTGTAAACATGTAAATTGTTGTTCAGTTTCTAACTCCCAAGTAAGATATATATCAGGAACATATCTACCCTCAAATGGTGGAATATTCAATTTTAGTTTAGGGAGATGGTCATGATCTCGTACCTGAGGGTGAGCCCTACCATTGCCATTATTTGCATGTGGACGACCTGGTGGTTGATGTGCTGGTGGTGGCACGTAGTTCTGATTTTGATCAACCTCATCCTCATAATCTCCCACATAATCATCCTCCTCCACATCAGCGGTAGGAGCCACAGAAGTATCAACAGCAGCACCAGCAGTTTGGCCCGACTGAAGAGGGACACGGCTCGCTCGGCGGAGGGCTGTTTCTCGACGTGGAGGTAGTCGATGTTGTTGCTGTTGTTGCAGAGGTGCGGTAGGAGCAGCCGGTGGTGGTGGTGGAAAACGCGAAAGCAATTCAGCAAACTTGTTATCGAGCTTTGTTTCAAACGTCTTCTCCATGACATCTATCTTCTCCATGGCCTCTTCAAATCTGTTTATCACATCTTGCACCTGTCCACTCATCATTTGCTGAAACGTATCATAAAGCTCCTTGTTCGTCAAGTTCTCCCAGTCAGTCTCGTCGGCTTGTGATCCTGGCATGGTTAGCAGCAATAGAAACACACAAGAATATGATCCTACAGACTACTAACAAGTAGTGGTGGTGGCGGGTGTCACAAATCCGTCAAGCAAATCTCAAATTCTTATAGTTTCTTACCCAGCAGCAGGCGGTGATCGGCAACCGTTGTAGTCAAAACTCTCAAAAGCTTGGATAGAGCGATTGCCAGGGAGAGTCAAACGCACGACGTAGATGTATGTGGAGCTGGGAAGGCTTATAGTATGGTAGCAAAAAGGGTCGGCAATAATCAATTCAGAGATGCAAAGTTGAATAAACGCTCAACGACGGTACTGTGCTAGTCCTAGGCTAGACCGTGCTAGAGACGCGAGCCTAGAACACTAACAAAATCACAGCACTGCACATAAATAAGGGAAAAGCACACTTTGGAACTCTTTTTTTTCGCTCTTTTTTTTGTGCGCTCCTTTTTTTGCGCTCCTCTTTTTTTTGCAAAAAATCACTATAATGGCGAGTGTCTCAAAACTCTTCCCTCGTCAAACTGATAGGATGGGCACGGAATTTTTTTTCACTTTTTTTTGAAAATCAGGGCAGCGACGATGAAAAAGTGCGACAAAAAATCACTATGATGGCACGTGGCTCAAAAGACTCAGAAAAGCCTAAAAATAGGATAGGGAAAAAATTGCCCGTGAAAATTTTGGCCTAAAAACTGCCCGGGGGTCTCCAGACTCTTTTTTTCCCGAGACCTACGCAGGCAAGGAAACACGAATCAGAATTTAGATTGATCTCAAGAACAAACCTAATATGAGAAGAACTCAGATTGGTTGTGGATATATGGTTGCGGTATATGGCAGAGGTGGTGGTATATGGTAGCGGTGGTGGTATATGGATACAGATTGGTGGTGGTATATGGATACGGATTGGTGGTGGTATATGGATATGGATTCAGAGCGGTGGCAGATAAGCAAAAGTGGTAGATGGGCGATGATGATGGTGCGGCGGTGGCGTGACAACTTATGACCAGAACTCGAAACTCTAAAAGACTAGACTCTAAGACCAGCAACTTAACACGACGATGCAACCGCAAATTCAACAAAGCAAAAACCCTAAAAAGATTATGCAAAGGCTCAGATTGGTTCGGATATGATGAACTAACCCTAATTTTTTTCTGGCTTTTTCGTGGACTGTAGGTATGAAGAACAGACTCGATCTAATCTATGAAAAACTGTAAAATCTCACCGAGCAACCTGGAAATCTGATACCACTTGATAGAGGCTAAGGTGTCCTGATGTTTCGATGAGATGGTGGCTATCGTTTTCTGTGGGAGTCGACCTTGACGATCCGACTATGAACGTGCGAGACGTCGCGCCTTAGCAATTGCTACCAACTTCCGAGGGTTATTGACCACGCCGGAGCATGATCAACCTGACCACGAGGGTCTGTTTCCTGCGAGCAAACGAAGAACAAGCAAGAAACTGAGATTGCAATCGGGATATTGCGAATATAAGATGAAAGCTTTATTGATCAAGGTGGGGTTCTGTGACGTCTTGGTCTGGTCGTTGGACACAAACGAAGTACGCGAAGTTGCAGCTATGGCGAACTTTTAATCTAAACAAAACCCAAAGTCTAAACGACGCCCTAAGGGCTGTATATATGGAGGAAGAGGGGGGAATTTCGTGGCCCTTGAGGGTGGGGTCCGAAACCAACCCTAACTCTTGTTTCCCCACACATACAGACTCTAAAAATAGCCTATACTTAAGTATTTCGAAAAAACATGGGCCTGGCCCATTAATAAGGTGACGCAGCACCTAGAATAGCCTATGGGCGAATATTATGAAGTGGCATCTTGTATATTTCGTCCAAGGCTTCATGCACTCCTTATGGCGGCTTCAAAGTCTTGAAATCATCACTTGTAACTCTGTTCTTGATCCCCTTGCGCATGCCATCAACTCCATGCGTGTTCTTGCTCCAATGTTCATCCTTCTCCAAGCTAGGCCCATCATTTGTAAGCAAAACAAATGTATCCAATTTAGGCAGCATCATAATCTCATGAACATTAGAATCATTACCAAGAAACGAAAGTACCTGGTAATTTAATTGGCGTGCGCGAGCTCTAGTAATTGGTCCAGTATATGTAACAGTAGGGGCTATGGGTGTAACAATGATATTGATGTCCTCATCACCTCACCACCCCCTACTACTCCCACCGCTGGCCAGGCCATCCCTCTACTCACCCACACCCCCTGTTACTCTGCAGCGACGGCAGCCTCACACCACAGCGAACCAGTGCCCGCGTACTCCTCTATGCGTGGGCATCCACTGCCGCGTCTTCCCCGGCTCCGCGTCGTCCCCTTCCTAGGCCTCACCGTCGTCCACCGCCCTGGTGCTCTCGGCGCGGCGTGGTCAATGTGGTCAAGGAACGTCTTCCATCGGACGTGGACTATACATGGAGACGCTGACAGCTGGGTCCATGGCCGTAGCAAGGAAGTGCCTCCTTATTACGTGCAAAATAATTATTCCTCCACCTGACAGCGGGGACCCACCGGACGGGCCACCGTATTTCGCCCCCCTGACTGCTGGGACCCACCAGCTACATCTTCGCACGCAAGGAAGTGCCTGACAGTCGGGACCCACCTGGTCGAACTGTACGTAGCGTTGTCATTCTGGTCGCGAACATGTACGTACATATATACTGGTGGATGTAGAGGCGCGCACGTGTCGTAGTAGAGGTGGCCAGGGTGCAAGAAAGAAAATATGGCCACGTATGTGTACATACGGGCGGGGTCTCGAACGCCTACTCGCGCATATGTACGGCGAGGGCTCGTTGACATGGCTGGGTCAGAACGGAGAAACAGCATTGTCGTCATGTTCATGGGGAGGCAACAGAATGCGTCGTGTTCATGGGGAGGCAACGGAATGCGTCGTGTTCATGGGGAGGCAACGGAATGTGTTGTGTTCATCGGGAGGCAACGAAACGCGTGGGAGCCAACCGGCTGGGTCGGAACGGAATGCGTGGTCATGTTCATCGGGAGGGCTTGGACGGAACAGGCGGTGGAAACAAGGCCTGGCGTACCGCACAACGGAGGAAACGGACCTCCTACATTCGGAATGGGGTCCTGTTGATCGGGAGGGGTCTGGCGTACCGCAAAACGGAGGAAACGGACCTCCTACGGTCGAAACGGGGGTCCTGTTCATCGGGAGGGGTGTGGCGTACCGCAAAACGGATGAAACGGACCTCCTACGGTCGAAACGCGGGTCCTGTTCATCGGGAGGGGTGTGGCGTACCGCAAAACGGGACTCCACGAGATACTGTTCATCTCCACCGTCGACCCCCTCCAGCCTCCACGAGCTACTGTTCATCCACCGTCGACCTCCTCCAGCCTCCACCTGTGACTGTTCATCCACGGGCTCCTGTTCATCCAGCCTCCACCGCGCGCTACTCCACCGGCTACTGTTTAACCAGCCCTCTCCACGGGCTCCTGTTCAACCACCCCTCCACGGGCTACTGTTCATCCTGCCCACCACCGTCTACTGTTCATCCTGCCCTCCACGGGGTGGTCCTATTCATCCAGCCCTCCACGGGGTCCTGTTCATCCAGCCCCAACCGGCTCGATCGTTCGGGGTCTTGTTCATCCAGAGGCAACACCACGGGGTCCTGTTCATCCACCCCCACCGGGAACTGTTCATCCAAACCCCCCGCAACGCTCACTGTTCATCCAGAGGTAGCATCGATCGGCTTCAGTTAGCAGCAGTAGCGAAGGAATCGCTCGATCGGATTCAGTTAACAGCCATCGATCGATCGCTCGGGTTCAGTAACGCGTAGACTGCAGTGCAATCTCTCGGGTTCAGTTAGAGCCCAACGCCTCGCTCGGGTTCAGTTAGAGCCAACGCCTCGCACACACGCGCGTACATGTACGAGAGAAACGTGCATCGCTCGGCCCCCGACCTCCCACCATAACCGGGAACTCCCTGAAATTTTCCTCGCCCTCGCTTCTACCACGGTTTTTTCCGTCATGGATGGCCCAAAGAATGTCATGCAGCTGCATCTCCGGCCCGCCCAGGACGAAAAGCCCATTTTCTGTCATGATTTTTTTGTCATAGAAGTAGGAGCCCACCACATCTATGATGATACCGGGTTTTGTCACAATTATCGTCATAGAAGTGTCATATGTATGACAGAAAAATTTTCGTTTGGCCCAAAATGTCACGGATGTGTCTTTTTTTTGTAGTGTATTCCTTTTCTTCGAAACCCTGAAATAGGCAAAAAAACAGCAATTCTGGGCTGGGCCTCCGGTTAATAGGTTAGTCCCAAAAATAATATAAAAGTGGATAATAAAGCCTAATAATGTCCATAACAGTAGATAATATAGCATGGAGCAATCAAAAATTATAGATACGTTGGAGACGTATCAGCATCACGTCCGTGACAAGTAGACCGACTCCTACCCGCATCTACTACTATTACTCCACACATCGACCGCTATCCAGCATGCATCTAGAGTATTAAGTTCATAAGAACAGAGTAACGCATTAGGTAAGATGACATGATGTAGAGGGATAAGCTCGAGCAATATGATATAAACCCCATCTTTTTATCCTCGATGGCAACTATACAATACGCGTCGTTTCCCTTTCTATCACTGGGATCGAGCACCGCAAGATTGAACCCAAAGCTAAACACTTCTCTCATTGCAAGAAAGATCAATCTAGTAGGCCAAACCAAACTGATAATTTGAAGAGACTTGCAAAGATAACCGATCATACATAAAAAAATTCAGAGAAGAATCAAATATTATTCATAGATAGACTTGATCATAAACCCACAATTCATCGGATCTCGACAAACACACCGCAAAAAGAGTTACATCGAATAAATCTCCAAGAAGATCGAGGAGAACTTTGTATTGAGATTCAAAGAGAGAGAGGAAGCCATCTAGCTAATAGCTATGGACCCGAAGGTCTGAAGTAAACTACTCACACATCATCGGAGGGGCCATGGAGTTGATGTAGAGGCCCTTCGTGATCGATGCCCCCTCCGGCGGAGCTCCGGAAAAGGCCCCAAGATGGGATCTCTTGGGTACATAAGGTTGCGGCGGTGGAAATAGGATTTCGTGGTGCTCATGGATGTTTTCGAGGTATATGAATATATATATATATATATATATATATATATATATATATATATATATATATATATATATTGGAGGAAGAAGTAGGTCGGTGGAGCCACGAGGGGCCCATGAAGGGGGAGAGCGCGCCCCCTGCCTCGTGGCCACCTCGTTGGTTGCTTGACGTCTACTCCAAGTCCTCTGGATCACGTTTGTTCCAAAAATAACTCTCCCGAAGGTTTCATTCTGTTTGGATTCCATTTGATATTCCTTTTCTGTGAAACACTGAAATAGGCAAAAAAACAACAATTTGCACTGAGCCTTGGGTTAGTAGGTTAGTCCCGAAAATAATATAAAGTGTAAAATAAAGCCCATTAACATCCAAAACAGATAATATAATAGCATGGAACAATCAAAAATTATAGATATGTTGGAGACGTATCATGCAGCAGATCAATTCCCATATTTTCTTGGTTTGCTTCAACTTGATTTCAACACAAGCCCTTTTTGTTTACCCCACCGAGCTCCACCAAAAACCGAAGCTAGTTCTTTGATCCCTATCTTTCAATCGCTTTAACACATCCGGGAGAAGCACAATCTGATGTGAACTCATAAGAACTTTGGTGAGTAAGAGGTGAGGTTGTGTGATTCCACAAAATTATCCTATTCCGCTTTTGGCCTTACTAACATGGCAGGATCTAGATCGAGTGTTCATGGAGAAAACCATGGGGAATAAGATGCCCCGGTCACACGTGCTGATTTTCAGGAATTACGGAACATGGTTCGAGACCTTGGAAGGATGTTTCATGAGCGTCTTTGAGCAGGTGGTGATGGTGTTCGACACCAACAATACCCTGTTTCTCATGAAGTGCAGCAAACAAGACATGCTCAAGGGCATGATGTTGTTCCTCGTGGGCGTGTCACTACTCCTCAAGCAATGCAACAAGGAGGACATGCTCGAGTGCATGGTGTTTCTTCTCGTTGGCGTGACACTGCTGGTCCTGAAATGCGGCAAGGGTGGCATGCTCCAGGGCAAGCTACTACTGCCCCCTAGGTGTGTCGTTGCTGCTCATGAATCGCAGCAAGGACGTCATGGTCTACGGCAAAGTTATGGCACCCGTCGGCACACCGACGACCCACCGCAAAGCATGACCGTGGTTGATGAACTGACTCCGGTGATTCATAGCCCGTGTTCACCTAAGAAGCTCACTCCTAATGTTGGCATCTCAACCACCACCACTATCCCAACATCCAGGAAACATGTAACACAAATTCCATGTGAGGAAGAGAGTCCACAATCCACAATCCACAAATTGAGAGTGATAAGAAAAGCAAGCTGAGTGACTCCACCAAAAGTGAGCAAGGGTGTCCACTTTCAAAAATCCCACCACTTGAGAGTGAGAAGTTACATGAGTTGGGTGATTCCACCAAATGTGAGGAAGAGTGTCTAGTTTCCACAATTCCATATATTGAGAGTGATAAGAAAAGTGAGGCGAGTGAGTCCACTAAATGTGAGGTTGAGATTTTTCAACAAGAGAATAGCAAGATGAGTGATCCACCACCATGGGAAATTAGTAGTCCACCAAATTAAAAGAGAGAGGAAATTCAATAACCAACCTTTCACAAAGTTCTTTTTCTTTGCAATATGTGCAGGTGCAAAAGACATCCCTATCACCTCTCTTACAACGATGGGAGATTGAGATCCAAGAACAAATATGGAGGACATGGAGTACCACTACACAAGGTCCGTGTGTGAAGATTGATTTTCATAAAGGCATTCAAGTACTCGATGAGGTAAAACAAAAAGGATCTTCCATTTTGATGGACCCCGAGGTATGCACATATGAACTCCTGAAACATTGGCGAAACGAAATACGAGAAAAATTACTGGGAACATCCGTTAGCATGCCATTAATCCATCAATATAATTTTTTGCACCTTGAAGACAAAACAAAGGAGTTGGCAAACTTGAGATCCACGCAAAAATGTTCAAGTTTTTCTTTCCCTAGTTATTTTGTAGTGTCCTCGTGCTACAATTTTGTAGACCGAGTGAAGTCGAGGACGACTTTTCTCCAAGAGAGGGAGGATGATATGGACATGCTCATAGTTGGTTATAAATTTGTGCTCCATGAAAATATTTGCTGGAAGGAACTCCTAAGTCGAACAAAATATCATGTTTGCATCGTCCATGTGATAGCAAAGTTAAAAACTAAAATTCTCTATATCATGAAACCTTTGCATTATGAATTGGTATTGCCATGCTTTCCTTTGTGTGATGACCAGGTAGAGTCGAGGACAACTCCTTTTCAAGAGAGGGGGGATGATGAGGACATCTCGATCATTGAAATAACACAAATCATCCCTGAAGAAACTCTAAGTTGTGACAAACAAGTATATGATCAGACGCAACAAAATTCAAAGGCGAAAACTACAAATGAGGATTGCATCATTTCTTTGCATGGATATTATCTACTTCCCTTCTACTTATATTTTGCAGATCAAAGAGAGTCGAGGACGACTCTTCATCAAGGGAGGGAGGATGATGAGCACATGGGTACATCATACATGACATTTCAGAAAAGTGCACAATTTAGTTGGAAAGAATTACTAAGCCGAATCAAGCAAACACATGGCCAGGTGAACGCTAACTTAAGTTCATACTATAATCTTGAATACATGGCTGCACTTTCATCTCAATTGTTGTTGCTTGAATTTAGGTATCACATGGAATAAATCCAACAACTTATGAGGTCTTGAAGCAACCGGTTTGGAGGAACAAGTTTGGAGAAAACAAGTTTCAAGTGAAGCTGATGTTGTCAGTTTTTACCTATGATGTTTTGGTGTGCCACACCCATGTGGTGGAGAGATGGGGCTATAGGGGTACATCAACGAAAGATACATCAAATTATCTTTCCAATGCAAAAAACCTCACATCATTTGGAGTTGTGAGTCAAAAGTTGTAGTCATTCTCGTGGAAGATGTCCATGCTGTCAAGGCTTCGCGAATTTTCTGAGGAGCTCTCCAACAACTCCCAAAGTTGACTGCTTATTCCCCCAAGAAAGCCATGCAAACCTGTTTACTTTTGAAACCCGTTTTCACACCTAGCCAAGGGGGGTTGTCCCTGCTATAAAACCCCATCTCCCCCATCCTCTAGAAAAACCTTTTGTCAAACCATTCAGCTACAAGCTTATGCAGCAAGACTGCTAGAGAGATCCGAGAGATCTTGCTACCTTTGCTCTTGTGAGTTCATTCGGATTCACGAGAAGGAGCCTCTGGTTCCCCCTAGTTCGTGCTCTATGGTTCCGGCCGTTTTGTGTGGATTAGTCCCGGTTTGTGGTTCTGCGATTATTCGGACAGCGGGTTGGAGTTCTTGTAGTTTCGGCCAGCCTTACCCAACGTACGGGTTGCATCCAACCTTGGCAGGTATAAAGCTAGTTATCCCGGTTGCTTGCAGGTAGTTATCCCTCCCGATTCGATCCTACGATGTGAAGATCGGGCCACCCTCGGGCGTGAACTCGTTCATCGGGTTCCCACCTATCAATCCCAGTCTTGGTATTCTTGTGGATCTTAGAATCTTTCTTGTTTGGAGTGTTCTTCTATTATCTAACCATGCTTTCTCAAGTTTACTCCTTCAAAAGTCAGCTCAAGACCACAAGGTAAGTATTTGCATCACTCATGTGCATGACGATCTCTTGCTTTTGCACATATTCTTTGCAAGAGGGATTCATAAACATGAAGGTACATCTTTCAACTATATTGTTTGCTCTTATGCATATAGCCAAGATACATGTAACTCATTGCCTACTCGGCCATGCTATGCATTCACATGCTCTTCTATTCTATCTTCACATGATTTCATACATGCATGTAGGGGGAGCTTATGTATGTTACATGTTCCTCAAAGCTTTGCTTGCTACTCTTCATATCATTTACTTAAAGCTTTGATGCATGTTGTCATCAATTACCAAAAAGGGGGAGATTGAAAGCATAAGTGCTCCCTGGGTGATTTTGGTAATTAATGTCAACATATTTGTTGTTGGAATAATAGTTTTATCTAGTGTATCTTAGACAAGTTCAACAATGGCATGGCAAGGACAAGAGGATGTGGAACCCCTTCAAAATGCTAAGGATAAAGATTGGCAAAAGCTCAAGACTCTTCATTTCTATTTTAGTGATCCAAGATCACATTGAGTCCATAGTAGAGCCAATACTATTAAAAGGGGGTGAGTTGTTGCTTAATGGCTTACTTGCTCAAGTGCTTGGGGATATTACTCCAAAAACCCTCAGCCACTTTCTCCATCCAAGTATGTCAAAACCCTAATCTCCAACTCGGACCCATCGATTCTTTCTATCTAGAGCCACCGAGTTCATATGACATAGCCACAGCCAGAAACCCTAACAGTTCGGTCTCACTGATACGGATCTCGGTCTCACTGTGATGGCCTTGCCAACTCCCTGATGACAGTTGCAATTATTTTGGTCTCATCGAAATAGCAATCGGTCTCACCAAGATGGCTTGACCAACTCTCTGTTGCCTTATTGCTTCACTTTGGTCTCACCAAGTTGATACAATCGGTGCCACCGAGACGCGGTTTGCCCTAAGCCCTAGCACATCAGTCCAACCGAGTTGTTTCAATCGGTCCCATTCCTAACGTTCACATTTTTGAACTGATCGGTGGCACCGAGTTTAACCATTCAGTCCCACCAAGATGAGTCAAATGTGTGTAACGGTTGGATTTTGCGTGGAGGCTATATATACCCCTCCACCCCCTTCTCCATTTGTGTGAGAGCCATCATAACATGCCTATACTTCCCCCATTCATTTTCTGAGAGGGAGAGAGAACCACCTACTAATGTATTGAGATCAAGAGATTCCATCCTACCATTTAAACCTTGATTTCTAGCCTTTCCCAAGTTGCTTTCCACTCAAATCTTTCTTCTACCACAACCAAATCTGAGAGAGAGAGAGAGAGTTGAGTGTTGCGGAGACTATCATTTGAAGCACAAGAGCAAGGAGTTCATCATCAACACACCGTATATTACCTTTTGGAGAGTGGTTTCTCCTAGATTGGTTAGGTGTCGCTTGGGAGCCTCCGTCGTGATGTGGAGTTGAACCAAGAAGTTTGTAAGGGCAAGGAGATAGCCTATTTCGTGAAGATCTACCTGAGTGAGGCAAGTCCTTCGTGGGCGATGGCCATGGTGGGATAGGCAAGGTTCCTTCTTTGTGGACACTTCATGGGTGGAGCCCTTCGTGGACTTGTGCAACCGTTATCCTTCGTGGGTTGAAGTCTTCATCAACGTGGACGTACGATAGCACCACCTATCGGAACCACGCCAAAAATTCTTCGCGTCTCCATTGCATTTGCCTTCTCCAAACCATTCCCTTTACCTTCATATGTAATGTTTTACTTTCCGCTGATATACTCTTAGAATTGCATGTGTAAGTTGATTGCTTGACTTTTGCTAATTGCTAAAATCTGCCCACAACTAAAATTGGAAAAATGATAGATTTTTGTTTGGTCAAGTAGTCTAATCCCCCCTCTAGACATACTTTCGACCCTACACCCGTTCCGCAAAACCAGTTTACCTCTCCCTCTAGAACAAATTTACAATACCATGCACGATCGGACGAAACAGATGCCGCAAAAAATGTTAGTAGTCAAATGTATAGTAACGTAAAGCCCCCTAGAAAAAAAATTGCAATTCGGTCCTGCTAGCGCCCATGGTGGGGTGAACGCAGCCGAGCTCCTCCTCATGGCCGAGGCGGGGTGGACGCGGTCGAGCTCTTGCTTGGGCCCTTAGCGAGGTGGACACGACCAAGCTCCTACTGAGCGAGCTGTTGTGGCATGGCGGACGCGGCCAGGCGAGCTCCTGCTCGTGCCCGAGGTGGGGCGGACGTGGCGCAGGTGCCATACACTCCTTTGCCTGGCCACTTCTTCTCTTTTATTTGGACGGAGTCGAGCTCGAGAGGCAGCGGCGCCGGTGGCGCTAGCTGCAACGGGAGCGGATGGTGCTAAAATTTTCCTCCCGGAAACTACAAAACAATGAGGAAAAACTAAAGATATGACATACACAGTCGAAATATACAACTCCTCGCAATTTTTTTATGGAACTAGCATATATATATATATATATATATATGTTTGAGACGTTTTTTAGAAGAACAAAGAGCTGCCTCCCCGGTTCCATTAGCACGAATGAAACCACCTTGAAAGTCTTACTTCAACTCACAAAGGAGCAGTTCAGCAAAAGTAAAAAACACAACACAACTAAACCAACAATTCTGACAATAATAGAGACAACCAAAAGAAGCAACAACCCTACAACATACTCGACCGAAACATAGACACAACAAGCTATCCACATGTGAGCTCCAAGGTGGCCTTCCTTGTCTTCAACGGGGGAGCTGATGTCGCCTGCGGAGACCAGCACGCTGAGAGGGTGGAGATGGGGCTTGACAGCATGGAAACCTCGGCGACCCTTCTCTTGATAGGTGAGGCGGGGAAGGCATCGGTGTCAGTGATCTTGAGCTTGTTCCAGTGGTCTGGGTGTGAGGTCAGCCACATGAGATCATCAGAGGATGCCGAATGCAGCTTGTGAGATGCCCAGCGAAGGCCTCCAGCCTATCCCACTTTGTTCTGGGGAGAGAACAGACCAGGTTTTGATCATTCTCAAAACCAGCCTCAGTACCTGTTTGATGGAAATCCAGATATGGTTGTCAAAAATAAAGGACTTCCTGGTTTTCTAGAGCCCCCACAGGACTGCAGCATTAACAGTATTTAGAGCAATTTTTGTTGTTGTTTGAGACTCAATATCTAGATACAGATTCAAACAAGGACCCAATATCTACTCTGGAATGATCTTTGACACATGCCCAAACTTGTCTAGCTACCACACAATCAAAGAAGAGGTGGGAGATAGATTCTGAAGTAGTGCAAAAGACACAATCAAGTGGCTTAATGATATGCCTTTTCCTAAGATTATCCCTAGTCATAAGTTTATTGTTATCAAGCAACCAAAGAAAAACATGGATTTTAGGAGGGACCCTAAGTTTCCAAACACTAGGGATGAACATAGGTTGGATCCCTCTAAAGTTAATAACATGGTACAAGGAGCTAGTTGAGCATTGACCCTTGTTTTCCAACTGCCTGATTAGAAAATCAATCTCATCAGAAAGAGAAATATGCTACCAGCAATCTCAACGAGTTGGTATCATTGTTCCATGAGCTTACTATCAAAATTTCTTCTAAACGACAATTTGAGCTGGTGGCCATCCCAAACCTCTCTGATGCTTTTAGTTTTCTCATTGCAAATCGAGTAGACATGACAGAACTAGACCGCCAGAGGGGAGGTCCCAAACCAGATGTCCTCTCAGAACCTAATTCTACACCCATTGCCAACTTTCCATCTATAACCAAATCTCAAAGCTTGGAAAGTGGATTTCACCCCTTTCCAAAACCTGGAGGTTTTGGGGGCCAAGCCTGTGGAAAAGATATTAGGTTTGCCAGCCAGGTATTTGTGATCAATGATCATTTTCCAAGGCTTGCCCTCCCCTTCATAGTACACCTTAAACCAAGAGCCTAACATGCACAAATTGATATCTTGCAAGTTAGGAATGCCTAATCCTCCAAATACTTTTTTCATGCTAACTAGTCTCCAGTTAGCTAGGTGCAGTTTTCTATTACCTTCAAAATCATTCCATGGGCAGTTGGCCATATGTGAGTTAATCAGCTCAACAACCCATTTGGGAATTTGAAGGAGAGTAAATATAGAGGAATGTTGGCCAGGCAAGCCTGGATAAGGACAAGCCTCCCTTCGTAGGAGAGAAGTTTCCCTCTCCACCCTGCAATTCTTTTCAGATTTTTGTCTATGAGTGGTTGAACATCTTCTCTTCTAATTTTGTCATGATGGATGGTATTCCCCAGATACTTAATGGGGAAAGATCCTCCACTCATTCTAACACATCTAGGAATTCTTGAAATCAGAGCCCTCTATGTTGATGGGGATGAGTTCACTTTTACTATTGGTGATCCTCATGCTAGAGACTTTCTCAAAGCAAGTAAGGACTTGTTTAAGGTTGTGAGATTGAGAGATATCATTGTTAAGAAAAAGGATAGTGTCATCTGCATATTGCAAGCAGATGATCTTCACCAGGGCAAACCTCACGACACAGGCCAGAGATCAAGTCATGACCTTCTGCTTTAGTTAGCATTTTGGTAAGGACATCTACTACTAGATTAAAAAGGAGGGGAGAGATAGGGTCTCCTTGCATGAGGCCTTCCCAAACCAAGAAAAAATCACTCTCCACATTATTCATTTTGACTCTAACATAGCCATCATGTGTGAGTTGGTGGATCCAGCACAACCATTTGTCCCCAAATCCTCTTTTTTTTGAGGAGGTCAGCTAAAAAATCTAGGTCTACTTTATAAAAGGCTTTTCATAATCAAGCTTTAGGACAAGCCCTTGTTTTTTTACTAGAGTGTACTAAGTGAAGCACTTCATGAGCAGTAACCACACTCTCTAGGATGTACCTACCCTTCAGGAAGGCAGACTGGTTGCTAGCAATCAGCCTTTATAGAATTTTGGCTAATCTATTTGTGAGGACCATGGAGAAAATTTTGGAACTACAGTTAATTAGACTAATAGGCCTGAATTTTTTCATGGTGGTAGCATCAGGCTCTTTAGGGATTAAGGTGAGCATAGCAAAGTTCAACCTATAAACATCAAGGGTGCCTTTATGAAACTCTTCAAACATTGCCAAAAGGTCAGAGTGATCAACTCCCAGAAATGCCGACAGAAACAAAAAGGAATTCCATCGGGTCCAGGAGCACCATCAAGGTAAGATTCAAACACAACCTTTTTGACCTCCTCTTTAGAAAAAGAGGTTTCTAGGCTATCATTTTCAACTTGAGTAACCATGTCTTTAGTAGTGAAAAAATCCTCACTAATTTTGAAGCCACTACTAGGTTCCTTTTTGAAGAGGTCCTTATAAAAGTCACTGGTTGTGCTTAGCATGCTCTTAATGTCAGTAACAGGACCATTAGGGCTATCTAGGGAGTGGATCAAGGTTTTCCTCCTCCTCTGGTTAGCAACTGCCTGAAAATAAGTAGTGTTCCTATCTCCTTCTTTGATCTCTCTGTCTCTAGATCTTTGTTTAGCTTTTGTTTCCTCTTGAAGCCAGATTTTCTGAAGTTTAGTTTGAATGAACTTCATTCTGGCTTGCTCAGATTCAGAGAGATCAGAGGTTTCAGCTTTCACATCTAGAGTATCAAAATCAGCTATAAGAATTCTTTTGTATCTCCTAAGGTTTGCCTCCTCATTAGAGTTCCATCCTTTGGTGACTCTTTTAAGCATCCTAATTTTTCCTTGCCAATCATCTAGAGGAGAACCAATTTTGTTGTACTTAGTCCACACCTTATGAACTAGTGCATCAAAATCTGATCTTAAAAGCCACCATTTGTCAAATTTGTAGCTACTTTTGTTTAGGTTGAGAGTCCATGCCAGAATCCCAGAGCAAGGGTGTGTGGTCACTACCACATCTAGGTAGGGCTCTACAGAGGCTAAGGGAAACAACTTGTCCATGTTAGTGTCACAAAAAAGTCTGTCAATAGTAGACATAATAATGTCCACTTGATTGTTAGCCCAGGTGAATTTCCTACTAGAGAGCTTAATTTCAAAGAGCCCTCAAATCTCAATCCAAGCATTGAAGCTGGTACTTGATACGTCTCCAACGTATCTATATTTTTTTATTGTTCCATTCTATTATATTATCTATTTTGGATCTTTATGGGCTTTATTATGCACTTTTATATTATTTTTGGGACTAACCTATTAACCGAAAGCCTAGTGCAAATTGTTGTTTTTTGCCTATTTCGGTGTTTCGCAGAAAAGGAATATCAAACGGAATCCAAACGGAATGAAACCTTTGCGAGGATCTTTTTTGGAACAAACACAATCCAGGAGACTTAGAGTGGACGTCAAGGAAGCAGCGAGGCGGCCACAAGGTAGCCCCCCCCCCCACCCTCGTGGCTCCCTCGCAGCTCCACCGACCTACCTCTTTCACCTATATATACTCTTATACCCTGAAAACATCTAGGGGAGCCACGGAACCACTTTTCCACCGCCGCAACCTTCTGTACCCGTGAGATCCCATCTGGGACCTTTTCCGGCGATCTGCCGGGGGGATTCGATCACGGAGGGCTTCTACATCAACACCATAGCCTCTCCGATGATGTGTGAGTAGTTTACCACAGACCTTCGGGTCCATAGTTATTAGCTAGATGGCTTCTTCTCTCTCTTTGGATCTCAATACAAAGTTCTCCTCGATGTTCTTGGAGATCTATTCGATGTAATTCTCTTTGCGGTGTGTTTGTCGATATCCTATGAATTGTGGGTTTATGATTAAGATTATCTATGAACAATATTTGATTCTTCTCTGAATTCTTACATGCATGATTTGATATCTTTGCAAGTTTCTTAGAATTATCAGTTTGGTTTGGCCTACTAGATTGATCTTTCTTGAATGGGAGAAGTGCTTACCTTTGGGTTCAATCTTGCGGCGCCCTTTCCTAGTGATAGCAGGGGCAGCAAGGCACGTATTGTATTCTTGCCATCGAGGATAAAAAGATGGGGTTTATATCATATTGCTTGAGTTTATCCCTCTACATCATGTCATCTTGCCTAATGCGTTACTCTGTTCTTTTGAATTTAATACTCTAGATGCATGCTGGATAGCGGTCGATGTGTGGAGTAATACTAGTAGATGCAGAATCGTTTCGGTCTACTTGACACGGACGTGATGCCTATGTTCATGATCATGCCTAGATATCATCATAACTATGTGCTTTTCTATCAATTGCTCGGCAGTAATTTGTTCACCCATCGTAATATTTGCTATCTTGAGAGAAGCCACTAGTGAAACATATGGCCCCCGGGTCTACTTTACATCATATAAGTTTCTGATCTACAATTTTAGTTTACTATTTATTTTGCAATCTTTACTTTTCAATCTATACAACAAAAATACCAAAAATATTTATCTTATTATCTCTATCAGATCTCACTCTTGTAAGTGACCGTGAAGGGACTGACAACCCCTTTATCGCGTTGGTTGCGAGGTTCTTGTTTGTTTGTGCAGGTACTAGGTGACTTGCATGTCGTCTCCTACTAGATTGATACCTTGGTTCTCAAAAATCGAGGGAAATACTTACGCTACTTTGCTGCATCACCCTTTCCTCTTCAAGGGAAAACCAACGCATGCTCAAGAGGTAGCAGTACTCCATCTATGATTAATGACCCCATTGCTTTTATCACTAGCTTTTCTTACTAGATTATAATCACCCCCAATCAAAGTGGGAATATGATTGTCCACAAGCAGTGTGTGTAATTCAGAAAGAAAAGCCTCCTTACCTTCATCATAAGGAGAGCCATAAACAGTTACCACTCTAAAGGTTTGATCACTGGATCTGAGCTTTAAAAGACAGCTAATAGAGAAATACATGTGTGACCAGGAAATTACATAAAAAATGTCTAAATCAACTCCCATCTGGATGCCTCCAGCAGAGCCCTTCAATGGGAGATGATGCTAGTCAAAATCTCTAACACCTAACAGGGATTTCAAGTATGAGGTGTGGAAATCCTCTTTCTTGGTTTCGTGGAAACCTAGAACAGTAGCATGAGTTTTGTTAAAAGTATCTACAATAAGAGGCTTTCAACCAGGGGTATTAAAGCCCCTCACATTCCAAAATAGGGCATTCATTGAATAACCACAGTTTTGGGGTGCTTGCCCCTTCTACGTTTACAAACTAAGGACCATGGCCCCTCATTTGGACTAGATTGGGGATTTGTGTTAACCACAGTCACAGGTGTTCTATCCAAGTTGGAACTACCATCAGCATGGCCAACAACCAAGCTTTTGGTAGAGCCATTCACATCAACTATTGAACTAGAAAGTAAAGGATTAGAACTAGATAATCCAATATATATTCCTACTTTAGCAGCAACATGAAGGAAAGAGGGGTTATCAAACAAGGAGTAGGGGTCATTGTTTTTACCTTTCCCTTTCTGAACTTCCAAGTTTTGTACCTCTTTGAGTCGTTGAGCCTTCTCAACTATAGTCCTTTTATCTCCAGCTACTCTAGCACTCATCCGGACAGCTTGAGTTGGGCCCCATTTGGATGTTTTGTCACCTACCTCATTTGACAGCACTGGGAAATCAAGATCAAATTGAGTGCAGAGCTCCTGGTACTCAGAGTTTGCATTACCATCTTCTTCCATTTCTGCCATAGTAGGTCCATCATTCAACTCCTCCTCAAAATCCTCATCCTCATCCATCAGCTCCATTTCTCTCAATAGGTTGAACCCAGCAGAGTCCCCCTATTCAGAGTTGAGCAAGAGCTCAAGGGCCTTGATCCCGGGGGAGTATTGGGATTCTGGTAGGCATTCCTCGGCATTGAAGTGGGGGTAGCAGTGTCTCCCAAAGGGTGATTGTCGTGGTTTTATCACGGCAAATGTCCTTGTGAAAGGACTTAGTCGTGGAGCCATCGTTGTGGGTTAGCTTAAAGGGGTTAAAGCGGACAAAGGACACGAGAGTTTTATACTGGTTCGGCCCCTTACGATGAAGGTAAAAGCCTACTCCAGTTGTGATGGAATTGCTAGGGTTTCGATGACCAGGGAGCGAATCTGCGTTGCTGGCTCTCGAGTTGTTGTGTGTTGTTCCTAAACCGCCGTCGGGTCGCCCCTTTATATACATAGGTCGACGCCGCCGGTTTATAGAGTCCCGAGGCCGGATCATAAACGTGTCCGGCTCGGTCTCTACTCCTATCTTATCATACAAGCATATATCAATGTCGGTTTATATCTAAAGGCTTTAACCCTCCTTTGGGACTTGGGCCTTCATGAATCACCATCATTCATATCTTCATGGGTTTCAAATAAGGTGATCATCACGGGGATAACCCGGCCTCTCCTGGCCAGTTTACGTCCAGTAGTAATATCCTCAACATTAGGCCCCATATTGATTTGAACTTGTTCATGTCAATCTTCAACACTCAGAAAAATTCTTCCCCTTGCACCTTCGCATGGATCTTGTAAACCGTCGTGACGTCATCCTCTAGATTTGTAGTAAACCGTCATGACGTCACATGTTCATTTAAAGCCAAAGATACCCCTTTTATTAATGAGCATCCAACAATCGAAACAACAACCTCATTATACATCCATTTTTCGGGCTCCTCGATTCTCGCGCCTGTCGCTTATCTCTTTACCCTTATAAATAGGGCTGAGGACCCCTTTCCTTTTCTTTCCGTTGCCTTTCCATCTCTTATTCCTCCTCGGGTGCCCCTGCACCCGAGCGCCGCCGTCGTCGTCGAGCTTCACCTCTGCCTCACCATTGGCCGCTGCATCAACCTGATCGCACCAGAGAGACGCGGCGCACCTCCGCTGCTTCAACAGCTGCTGTAAGTCTTGCCCTCTTTCCTCTGTAGATCCACTTAGGGTTCATACAAGTTCATGGCGCTCTCTTCATGTTCTTCGTCAGTCCATAGATAGTAGACCTCGAGCTTGACGCATTTCGTGCAGTAGCTATGGTAGTCCTTATCTCGGCCATCAAACCAAGCTTTAAACACATAAGAACTTGATCTGGACCTTTTGTGAACTGCTTCAGGACCAAACTTTTTAGGTCTAAATCTTCTTTCTTTTCCTGACTTGCGGTAGATCCAAAATTCCAATGCAATCTTGTGAAACCTGTTTTCCCTCACTTAATCGTTTTTACCTTAGATCTGCACCTTCCTTATCTGCGTAGGTGGTTTATCCTTGTAGAAAGTAATTTGTCATATGCCATTAGTCCCCTTATAAACCACTCATCACTTTACCATTTATAAATGCTCTGTCGTAGGCGGTTTATAACTGCCTCCGGTTTATCAATTTTACATGCTTGAATTCCTTTTTTCTCAACCTGTTGCACTTTATGCGTTGTCATTTATGAATCATAAACTGGTAGTAATCTTTCCCAGCTCTTCACTTGCAATGGCCAAACAATTATATTCATGTAACTGGGTCCCTTCCCAGGTTACTAAGGAGCAACTGAATGGATGTGTCAAAATTGGCACCTTATCGAAGAAGAATGAAATCCAGTGGCGAGTTCCCGGTCCAGAAAACCCTCCTGCCCCCAGAGATGGTGAAGTAGTAGTGTTTGTTGATCATATGGGCCGTGGTTTTAAACCTCCTGGATCCAAGTTTTTCTGGGATGTACTTGCCAGCTTTCAGATCCACCCTCAAGACATTGGACCCAACTCTGTATCCAATATCTGCAACTTTCAGGTGTTTTGTGAAGCCTATCTACAAGAAGAGCCAACTGTCGAGCCGTTCCAGGATTTCTTCCACTTAAACCGTCGCACTGAATTCATAGACGGGCCCAATACTGAACTTGGTGGCATCTCCATTCAGAAAAGGAAGGATGTTAGCTTTCCTCATGCCAAACTTCACAGTCACCCAAAGGATTGGAATCAGACTTGGTTCTATTGCAAGGATACTTCTCCTGAAGATGAGAACCCTTTGCTGGATTACCGTGCTCACCGGCTTACCAACACACATCCACTTCCGCAACGACTAACTGCTAAGGAACGGGCCTCGTATGCACCACAACTCGCCAAGCTTAGAGCTTTCATGGCCAACGGTTTGACAGGTGTGGACTTTGTTCGTTGCTGGCTATCCTGGAGTATCTTGCCGTTAAGTCGCTGCTCCGGTTTAATGTGCGAGTATACCGGTGACGTAGAAGACTCCCAACATCATATTGACATTCAACTAACAGATGATGAAGTTACTGAGTCTGTCAAGAAAAATGCTGAATGAACCGGAAGCTGTCTGTAGCAAGACCGGGCTAAGTCCCTTTTACACACAGAACAAACCGCCCGCTGTAAGAATTGTTTTGCTTCCGCTTTATACCTGATATTTTTGAACTGTGCAACCTTTAATACCCTCTGCCCATCTTTTAAACAGGGTGATGACCTATTCTAGAAAAAGAAACCTCAGGAGAAAATGGTTAAGGCTCCTCGTCTTAAAACGAAAGCTGTCAAGAAATCTGCCAAGAGGAAGGCAACTGAACCAATCGGTTTAGATCTTGATGACGACCCTGATGAACCGGACGCAGAGGTAGAACTTGATTCTCTTGGTTCACTTTTCATACATCTCATTGGCAATGATATTTATCACGATGACGCCGAGGGAAGCCAAGCTGACGACGCAGAGGTAATTATCCTTTCCTCCGGTTCAGACCCTCTGCCAACACAAAAAATCCGTCAAGCAATCCGGAAAGTAAGATTTTCTCACCCCCTAGCTTACTTGGACCCAAACTTTCTTTTGAAGAAGCAGCAACACGAAGCTCGCCGCACAACCCGTCATAGCGGCCAAGTAATCACTTCAACCGGTCTGCCAAATACTCCGGTTCAGAAGCGCCAATCTGAGGTTTCAAATACTTCCAATACTTCTTACCCCAAGGCGGGTTATTTCCGACAGCCTCTTAATCCGTCCGATTCGAATTATCAGGGAATGCCACCTTCATCATCCGGCGAATCAACTGCCACACAGCTTCCACCCCTAAAGACCGTCCCTGGGTAAATGTCTTAAGCTGTCTCTTTTTGACGCTTTATGCTTATGTGCTATACTAATATGTATACCTTTCTCTTTCAGAGCCAAGGCCAGACCCAGTAAGAAGGGTCGTGTAGATAAACCAGCTGATGACCATGTGACAGCTGAACCGGAGACAATTCCAGAACCGGAGAGAGCAAATGCTAACGCCACGCTTGATGACCTGCCACCCCCAGATCATGTTTTTACTGAACAAGTAGAAGTTGATACTGCAGTGCAAGCTAATAAACCGGCAAGTCCAGTGCATACTGATGATGGACCATCGAGTCCGGGTAAGGCTACTGATATTCCACCAACTCCAGTAAAGGCTGCTGGTGACAAGGAAGATGAAGTTATCATTACTGGTGTTGGCCACACCTCCCCTGGCCATCCTCTTGTATTAGCAAAACATAGCGCCAAAGAAGAACGTGATGCCATGGAGAGAGGCAAATGGAGCACCAATTTATCAAGCCATGTCCACCTTAACGCCCAGGAGCTCCATTCTAGTTTTCTAAACCGCCTGTACACAAAACGTGACTACAAAGCCGGTTTAGTGAACTTGATGAAGGAACGTTATGAGGTAATCGCAAATCCTTTTCTCTCTTAAGTCCAATTGTAAGTACTAATTCCAGTAGCTCCCAAGGGCCGATTTATGATAGTAATCAAAAACCAGAACTTCATAATACCGCACTTCTGCATACTTAGCTTCCAAGGGTCGATTGATCCTTTTTAAAAATGAACTGGTACTTTAGCATTGTAAGCTTGTAACTTTCGCCTGTGTAGTCCCCAAGGGTCGGTTTATCTTTCCAAGGTGAACCGGGACTTTAACCACTGTTACTTTTGAGCAGATGTGCATTAGCCCCCAAGTGCCAAGAATAATGCTTGCATTATACTTGGGACTTGAAATAATTTTCTAGAATGAAGCGAGTAGGCATTAGCCCCCAAGTGCAAAGTGCATAACTTGTTATACGCTTGGTACTTCAAATATATACAGCCAGTTGATGACATGTCTGTTCTTTATAGGCTGAGCTGAGCAAAAAGGACGCCCAAACTGCTGATCTTCAAGAGAACATTAAATCTCAGCAAGCGGAGGCTTCTAAAGCCAAAGAGGAACTGACCAATGCCTTAACAGCCATGGAGAAACTGAAGGAAAACTTCAAGAAGGAACGTGCAGATTGGGACACGGAGAAGGCCGCTTTAGTAAAGAAGGCCAAAGACGCAGAAGCAGCCCTTAAACCGGTGGTCGAAGAACTGGCCGGTTTAAAGCGGCAAATAAATGCTATGATCTCTGCTGTATTTGGTAAGTATTCTCATCTGATGTTTTCCAAGTCGTTTTACCATATCAATTACCGGTTTATTGATGCTTGCAATGTTATAGGGACCCGCATTACCCATCTGGGCTCTAACATGCGGATGAAGCTGAAGGTTGCCTATACTTTGATAGAGCAGTTGTATTCCGGATCCCAACGGGCTATTTGCACTACTGCTTATAATAGGCCTCCTCCAACGCTGATAAAAGAAACCATAGAGAAGCTGCCAATGTTGCCTGCCCGGTTGGATGAACTTACAAAATCAGCTGCAAGGTCAGGCGCGTTGACTGTGCTCATCCGGGCCAAGGCATGGATTCCAGATCTTGAACCGGCAGATATCGGCCAAGGCTATCCCGGCGTGAAGGAAGACGGTTTAGAATTCAACAATGATGATCTCCGAAGGCTGACAAGGGAACTGTGACCCATAGCAAGCAAATTGGCGGATGAAACGGATCTGTCTCATTACCAGCCGATTTACGATGCCGATCAAAAAAGATATCGTGCACCAACACATGATGTAGAAGATCTTGTTTCGCCAATTCGTAAGCACACTTATGCCCCTGACATTGATCCTTCCACCCTTATAAGTGAAGAAGCCGTGTTCCAAGCTTTAACTGGAATCGATTGGGCAACGATTGATTTCCAGCCACTGGGTAGGGAGGAGGGGGATGCACCGACTCAAGATGATCCTCAATCTTCAAGTCGTCCTGGTGATGAATCCTGAACCGGAGGCCGGTTTAGTCTGTCACAGCCTACCATTCTTACTGAAACAATGATCCTGTGTGGGCGTTTAAAAGGCCTTGTAATAGGCTAGTTCAAAACACTTGTCTGTTATGCCATCGAGCATACTTACTGTGCTTGATATTGATACCTCGCCATGCTTTTGGGATTTTTATTATATGCAGAATCCGCCGTGGCTGTATTTTAACTTGTTCCTGTATACAAGAGATTAAAAGGGTCTTGGCGGTTTACCGCTGGACTGGTCATGATGCCCAAATATATAGCCTAGTTGTAGAGCCAAAGCTGCTTAAAAACAACCAAACATAAAGTAAATAATACTTGTTACCTCGTTGTTTGATCCATGGTTATTATGAAAGGGTGATAACACCAAACTGGAGTATAGATGACTCCTTCCAGGTTTGTCGGTTTATGATAAAACCGTACCAGGTTATGATAAACACCGGTTTATCCATATAATATTGGTGACTTGTAGTCAAAACTAGACCGGAACAATGAAGGCCGGATTATAGCTGATCATGTACTAACAATTTAGCATTGTAAGCCACGCCGGGTTGTAATAAACGCCAGTTTATTAGAAAACACTTATGAATTTTATCAAAAGAGAAGAAAAACTTTGCAAAAAATACGAGAAGAATATGCGAGGCTTTTCATGGGCTGCCAGACCCTAAATCGAGGCTTTTCATGGGCTGCCAGGCCGCTGAGTTAAACCATTTTACAAAGCCTTTTAAGATGGACCTCAATCTTTAACCAATCATCGTTTTAACTTTGACAAGTTCAGGGTCTATGAGATTGACTTGTCAAACGTTCGATGGGTCATACCAGGTTTACCTGGACAGAGTGGCTTACTTAAAGAGGCAGGATAACCCGGGGTTTTAGGTGAATACACCTGGCTTCCAAGCCTGGCTTGATAGCCTATTGCAAGGGTGCAGACTCTTTGTTCTTTGAGAAGCAAAGAGCCCCCAAGCAATATTTGAGTTGTGCTCGGTGGGTGCCTATGTTTGAGTTGTGCTGGTGCAACACTCTCTTTGGCCCCACATAATTTCTTTTGGCCTTAAGACTATCAAGAGGTGTAGCTATGGTGTGAATACAACCAAGGCCCCTAGTGATTTCCCTTTGGCCTTAAGCCGATCCAGAGGTGTAGCTAAGGTTCAGATACGACCAAGCCCCCTAGTGATTTCCTTTTATATGTGTGGCTTGACAAGCCGGATCAACAGAACTCCGCTTTGTAAACAGACGCCTCCATGTAAACACACATGATGTAAAAACAACAGAGACCCCGCTTTAGCTGAGGCTCCGGTTTATTATATTGATCATAATATATACATTGTCATAATTATGTACATAAAAAGAGCCTATGGCTCAAGTATAGTAAGGCCGAATATGAGCTATATTCCACGGCCGCTGGGTCTCCTCCTCCGATTTACGTGAGTCTTTGTGCTCTCGAACATCGATAAGATAGTATGATCCATTGTGCAAATTTTTGCTGACCACGAAAGGCCCTTCCCAAGGTGGGGATAACTTATGCATATCAGTCTGATCCTGGATGAGCCGGAGCACCAGATCGCCTTCTTGAAAAGTTCTGGTTTTAACCCGGTGGCTATGATAACGTCGCAGATCTTGTTGATAAATTGCCGTATGTGCTGCCGCAAGATCACGCTCCTCATCTAACAGGTCCAGTGAATCCTGACGTGCCTTCTCATTATTAGCTTCAACATAAGCCGCCACACAGGGCGAGTCATGACGTATGTCACTAGGGAGAACTACCTCTGCTCCGTAAACCATGAAGAAAGGCGTGTAACCTGTAGATCTGTTTGGCATGGTGCTGATACTCCATAACACGGAAGGTAACTCCTCCACCCAACAACCCGGCGCCCGCTTTAAAGGAACCACAAGCCGGGGTTTGATACCCCTCAAAATTTCTTGATTGGCCCTCTCTGCTTGACCATTAGATTAGGGGTGGGCCATTGATGATACGTCAAGCCGGATGTGTTCACGTTGACAAAATTCTTCCATAGCACCCTTGGACAGATTAGTACCATTATAAGTTATAATTCTGTGTGGAAAACCAAAACGGAATATCACCTTTTTGATGAATTGAACCGCCGTGGCCGCATCACACTTACTGACTGGCTCTGCCTCTACCCACTTGGTAAACTTATCAACCGCCACCAGCAGGTGGGTTTTCTTGTCCTTGGACCTCTTAAAAGGTCCAACCATATCGAGCCCCCAAGTTGCAAATGGCCAAGTTATTGGAATCATTCTTAATTCTTGAGCCAGAACATGAGCACGGCGTGCAAACTTCTAACAACCGTCACACCTCCTTACCAAATCCTCAGCATCAGCATGAGCCATCAACCAATAGAAGTTGTGACAAAAAGCCTTAGCCACCAAGGATTTTGAACCGGCATGGTGATCACAATCTCCTTCGTGGATCTCACGCAAAATCTCACAACCTTCTTGAGGAGACACACAACGCTGAAATGCTCCTGTGACGCTGCAATGATGTAGCTCCCATTGACAATGGTCATAGACTTGGATCACTGAATTATCTGGCGGGCCAAGGTTTCATCGTTTGGTAACTCGCCCCGGTTCATGTATGATAGGTATGGGACCGTCCAATCAGGAATAACATGAAGAGCCGCCACCAACTGAGCATCGGGGTCAGGGACAGCCAAATCCTCCTCCGTAGGCATCTTGACTGACGGATTATGCAACACATCTAGAAAGGTATTGGGTGGCATTGGTTTACGTTGAGAACCTAAGCGCCTTAAAGTGTCTGCAGCTTCATTCTTTTGCCGGTCTATATGGTCAACCTGGTAACCCTTGAAATGACCAGCCACTGCATCCACCTCTCGTCTATATGCCGCCATGAGTGGATCCTTGGAATCCCAAGTGCCAGATACCTGTTGAGCCACCAGGTCCGAGTCACCAAAGCACTTAACCCGGCTTAAATTCATTTCCTTAGCCATCCGAAGACCATGGAGCAAGGCCTCATACTCAGCTGCATTGTTAGTACAAGGGAACATTAAACGGAGAACAAAACAAAACTTATCACCTCGTGGGGAAGTTAAGATGACTCCAGCCCCCGAGCCCTCCAATTGCCTGGACCCATCAAAATGAATAGTCCAATAAGTGTTGTCCGACTTTTCCTCCGGTGCTTGCAACTCTGTCCAATCATTGATGAAGTCCACAAGTGCTTGGGATTTGATTGTCGTGCGAGGCGTATATTTTAGCCCGTGAGGTCCAAGCTCAATAGCCCATTTAGCAATCCGGCCAGTTGCTTCTCTGTTTCGGATGATATCTCCCAAGGGGGCTGAACTGACCACTGTGATAGGATGACCTTGAAAATAATGCTTGAGCTTCCGGCTTGCCATAAAAACCCCATACACCAGCTTCTGCCAATGTGGGTATCTCTATTTGGACTCAATAAGCACCTCGCTGATATAATAAACCGGTCGATGAACCAGATACTCCTTCCCAACCTCCTTGCTCTCCCCAACAATAGCCACACTAACAGCCTGGGCATTAGCAGCCACATATAGTAATAAGGGCTCCTTATCAACCGGAGCCGCAAGGACAGGTGGCTTGGCTAACTGTCTCTTCAAATCCTCAAGCGCTTTATCAGCATCATCACTCCAGACGAAGTGATCCGTTTTCTTTAGCATTTGATACAATGGGATAGCCTTCTCTCCAAGGCGACTGATAAACCAGCTTAAGGCTGCAATCCGGCCCGCCAAACGTTGGACATCGTTGATACACGCCGGTTTAGCCAGAGACGTGATAGCCGCGATCTTCTCCGGATTAGCTTCACTTCCCCTGTTAGACACCAGAAAACCTAAAAGCTTGCTTGCCGGTACACCAAAGACACATTTGGCCGGATTAAGCATCATTTTATAAACCCGGAGGTTATCAAAAGTTTCCTTCATGTCACCTATCAATGTCTCCTCCTTTCTGGATTTCACCACAATATCATCCACATATGCATGAACATTGCGCCCAATCTGTTTATGCAGAAAATTCTGGACGCAGCGCTGATAAGTCGCTTGGGCACTCTTGAGCCCGAAAGGCATAGATACATAGCAGAAGGCTCCAAAGGGAGTTATGAAAGTTGTCTTCTCCTGGTCCTTAACTGCCATTTTGATCTGATGATAACCAGAATAAGCATCCAGAAAACACAAACGGTCACAACCTGCTGTAGCATCAATAATTTGATCGATACGAGGGAGAGCAAAGGGGCTAGCTGGACCGGCTTTGTTTAAGTCTTTGTAATACACACACATACGCCAAGTGCCATTTTTCTTAAGTACCAACACCGGATTAGCTAGCCACTCAGGGTGAAAGACCTCCACAATAAACCCTGCTGCCAAAAGCCAGGCTACATCCTCACCAATAGCTTTACACCTTTCTTTGTTGAAGTGGTGAAGAAATTGCCTGACCGGTTTAAACTTAGGATCTATATTAAGGGTGTGATCAGCGAGTTCCCTCGGTACACCTGGCATGTCAGAAGGCTTCCATGCAAAGATGTCCCGGTTCTCACGGATGAACTCGATGAGCGCGCTTTCCTATTTCGGATCTAGGTTAGCGCTGATGTTGAACTGCTTGGATGAATCGCCAGGAACAAAGTTGATAACCCACAAGTATAGGGGATCGCAACAGCTTTCGAGGGTAGAGTATTCAACCCAAATTTATTGATTCGACACAAGGGGAGCCAAAGAATATTCTCAAGTATTAGCAGCTGAGTTGTTAATTCAACCACACCTGGAAACTTAATATCTGCAGCAAAATGTTTAGTAGCAAAGTAATATGATAGTGGTGGTAGCGGCAACAAAAGTAAAGACAGCAAAAGTAATGTTTTTGGTATTTTGTAGTGATTGTAACAGTAGCAGTGGGAAAGTAAATAAGCGAGAACCAGTATATGGAAAACTCGTAGGCACCGGATCAGTGATGGATAATTATGCCGGATGTGGTTCATCATGTAACGGTCTAACATAGGGTGACACAGAACTAGCTCCAATTCATCAATGTAATGTAGGCATGTATTCCGTATATAGTCATACGTGCTTATGGAAAAGAACTTGCATGCCATCTTTTGTCCTACCCTCCCGTGGCAGCGGGCTCCTATTGGAAACTAGGGGATATTAAGGCCTCCTTTTAATAGAGAACCGGAACAAAGCATTAGCACATAGTGAATACATGAACTCCTCAAACTATGGTCATCACCGGGAGTGGTCCCGATTATTGTCACTTCGGGGTTGCCGGATAATAACACATAGTAGGTGACTATAGACTTGCAAGATAGGATCAAGAACTCACATATATTCATGAAAACATAATAGGTTCAGATCTGAAATCATGGCACTCGGGCCCTAGTGACAAGCATTAAGCATAGCAAAGTCATAGCAACATCAATCTCAGAACATAGTGGATAGTAGGGATCAAACCCTAACAAAACTAACTCGATTACATGATAAATCTCATCCAACCCATCACCGTCCAGCAAGCCTACGATGGAATTACTCACGCACGGTGGTGAGCATCATGAAATTGGTGATGGAGGATGGTTGATGATGACGACGGCGACGAATCCCCCTCTCCAGAGCCCCGAACGGACTCCAGATCAGCCCTCCCGAGAGGTTTTAGGGCTTGGCGGCGGCTCCGTATCGTAAAACGCGATGATTTCTTCTCTCTGATTTTTTTCTCTCCGAAAGCAAATATATAGAGTTGGAGTTGGTGTCGGAGGGCATCCAGGGGGCCCACGAGGTAGGGGGAGCGCCCTAGGGGGGCGCCCCCCACTCTCGTGAGAAGGGTGTGGGCCCCCTGGTCTTCATCTTTGGCGAGGATTTTTTATTATTTTTTCTAAGATGTTCCGTGGAGTTTTAGGTCATTCCGAGAATATTTGTTTTCTGCACATAAAACAACACCATGGCAATTCTGCTGAAAACAACGTCAGTGTGGGTTAGTTCCATTCAAATCATACAAGTTAGAGTCCAAAACAAGGGCAAAAGTGTTTGGAAAAGTAGATACGACGGAGACGTATCAACTCCCCCAAGCTTAAACCCTTGCTTGTCCTCAAGCAATTCAGTTGACAAACTGAAAGAAAGAAAGAAAAACTTTTACAAACTCTATTTGCTCTTGTTGTTGTAACTATGTCAAGCCAGTATTCAAGTTTTCAGCATAGATCATAACTACCACATTTGCAATAATTCTCAGGTCTCATAATTACTCATATCAATAGCATAACCAACTAGCAAGCCATAATAATAAATCTCGGATGACAACACTTTCTCGAAACAATCATAATATGATATAACAAGATGGTATCTCGCTAGCCCTTTCTGAGACCGCAAAACATAAATGCTGAGCACCTTTAAAGATCAAGGACTGACTAGACATTGTAATTCATGGTAAAAGAGATTCAATCATAGTCATACCCAATATAAATTAACAGTGATGAATGCAAATGACAGCTGTGCTCTCCAGCTAATGCTTTTTAATAAGAGGGTGATGACTCGACATAAAAGTAAATGGATAGGCCCTTCGCAGAGGGAAGCAGGGATTTGTAGAGGTGCCAGAGCTCAGTTTTGAAATAGAGATAAATTGTATTTTGAGCGGTATACTTTCATTGTCAATGTAACAACTAAGAGATGGCGATATCTTCCATGCTAAACACATTATAGGCGGTTCCCAAACAGAATGATAAAGTTTATACTCCCCCTCCACCAACAAGCATCAATCCATGGCTTGCTCGAAACAACGAGTGCCTCCAACATACATCAAGTCCCAGGGGGAGTTTTGTTTGCAATTAATTTTGATTTAGTTTGCATAAAGCATGGGACTGGGCATCCCGGTGACCAGCCATTTTCTCGTGAGTGAGGAGCGGAGTCCACCCCTCTTGAGAATAACCTGCCTAACACGGAAGATAAGGACAACCTTGGTTGATACATGAGCTATTCGAGCATACAAAACAAAATGTTTATTTGAAGGTTTAGAGTTTGGCACATACAAATTTACTTGGAACGGCAGGTAGATACCGCATATAGGAAGGTATGGTGGACTCATCTGGAATAACTTTGGGGTTTAAGGGATTGGATGCACAAGCAGTATTCCCGCTTAGTACAGGTGAAGGCTAGAAAAAGACTGGGAAGCGACCAACTAGAGAGCAACAACAGCCATGTACATGCATTAAAATTAATAAACATTGGATGCAAGCATGAGTAGGATATAATCCACCATGAACATAAATATCATGAAGGCTATGTTGATTTGTTTCAACTACATGCGTGAACATGTGCCAAGTCAAGTCACTTAAATCATTCAAAGGAGGATACCACCCCATCATACCACATCATAATCATCTCAATAGCATGTTGGCATACAAGGTAAATCATTATAACTCATAGCTAATCAAGCATGGCACAAGCAACCATGATCTCTAATTACCATTGCAAACATGTTTATTCATAATAAGCTGAATCAAGAACGAGGGACTCATCATATTTACAAAAACAAAAGAGGTCGAGTTCATACCAGCTTTTCTCATCTCAGTCAGTCCATCATATATCATCATAATTGCCTTTCACTTGCACGACCGAACGGTGTGAATAATAATAAGAGTGCACGTGCATTGGACTAAGCTGGAATCTGCGAGCATTCAATAACCAGGAGAAGACAAGGCAATATGGGCTCTTGGTTAAATCAACAACAATGCTTATAAGAGCTGCTTCAACAATTTGATTATGGTCTTCTCCTACTGACCCCCAAAGAAAAGAAAAGAAATAAAACTATTTACACGGGAAAGCTCCCAACAAGCAAAAGAAGAACGGGAACTATTTTTGGGTTTTCTTTTTAATTATTACTACTACAGCAGAAAAATAAACTACTACTAATTTTTTGGTTTTTCTTAAGGTTTAACAAACACACAAGAAGAAAGCAGGAAAAAGAAAATAAACTAGCATGGATATTACAGTGAAAAAGTATGAGCACCGACATCTAGTAATGAGTGTGTGTGAACATAAATGTAATGTCGGAGAGAACTACGTACTCCCCCAAGCTTAGGCTTTTAGCCTAAGTTGGTCTATGGCCACGGCTGGCCTGGCGGATATCCATAATAATAGTTGTTGGGGTCGTACTATGATGAGGAAGAAGAAGGCTCCGATTGCCACTGGCTGGCAATCATCTCCGGATCCCACTGATAGTTAGACTGCCGTGAAGGATCAAATTGTGGTTCCCATTCTGGCTCCTCGGCTGGTGCAGGGTTCCGGTAGGCGTGAATAGCCGTCAACGGAACAAGGTACGTGCCTACAGTCAAATCAAACAAAGAAGGAGCAGGCAGGATAATAGTCTCAGGGTGATGTTTGTTAAAGAACAATTGATATTTGAGCTCTCCTGCCCTATTCTTAACAATAAAATCATGTGCCACCATACTTTTATGATCTAGATAAACACGGGGCAACACCTTTTCTTCCTTCTCAGCATGCCTAATAGGTATGTTAAAATGTGCAGCTAGGCGTGTAGCATAGATGCCTCCAAATATGGGACCCTTAGTACGGTTCATACTTAACCGTCTAGTAATAATACCGCCCATACTAAAAGTGTTATCACTGTATAAGCCGTGGTGCAGAATAATTATATCAGGGATACTAAGGTTTCCACAGTTTCCGCGTCCAATTAAACAACGACTAGCAAATAATGCAAAGTAACGTAAAACAGGAAAATGTATGCTAGTGATTCGTGCATCGGAAACCTTCCTAGTTTCTCCTACAGCGATAGTATCAATAAACCCAGCCACATCATCATAATGTGGTTCTTCTGTCTTGCCCTCAAAAGGGACTAAACAAATCCGACAGAAATCATAAAGTGACATCTCCTTATGCTCATCATATAAATGAAACTCCACCGTAGGTGGTGAGTTCCTAGAATGAAAATGAAAGTTTTGCACAAAAGTATTTGTGAGTAAGAGATACTGATCGCATTGGTCGTGGAGGAAAGTGGTGAGCCCTGCATTGTGAGCCAATTCATGAAAATCTTCATAGATATCGGCTGCTCTCAAGAAATCATCAGAAGGCCATTCACACGCCCGAATCTCCGCGGTGCGCGACAAATTATACTTAGGCTTCGGTGCCTTTTCCTTCGAGCTTTGGCTCGATGAGCCCCTCAATAATCTCCTCATTATTTTTCTGAAATAATCTAAAAAATTTAGTAACTTCAAAATAAAAGTAAACCAAACTCAATAATATTGATAGCAACTACTCCTACAAGTGCCTAGAGCCTATATCAAGCATTAGAACTACTTGGAACCATATAAATTTGACATGCAAGCTCAAGAACATGGTCACCTATGCAGCACAAATTTGCAAAGAATAAAGCACTAGAACAAAAACTAATTGGACCAATGGAGGAGTCACATACCAAGGAACAATCTCCCCAAGCAGTTTTGCGAGAGGTGCTTTGAGCAAGGAGATCAAAAATCACAGCAAAAGTGGCTGGAACTCGTGCTTGAGTTGGTTTTTCGGGTTTGTGTGAGACAGGGGAAGAAGATGGATGCTGGGATAAGTGGAGGAGGGCCACCATGGGCCCACGAGGCAGGGGGGCGCCCACCACCCTCGTGGCCAGGTGGCAGCTCCTCCCGCCGTAATTTTTGCACAGTAAATCCTCAAATATTCCGGAAAAATCATATTAAATTGGCATGTCATTCTGAGGACTTTTATTTTCGGGATATTTTTATATTGCACGGATAAGTCAGGAAACAGACAAAAAAATACTATTTTTACTTTATTTCTACCAATTAACAGAAAGTATAGAGAGGGTACAGAAGTTTGTGCTTCTAGTTTCATCCATCTCATGCTCATCAAAAAGAATCCACTAACAAGGTTGATCAAGTCTTGTTAACAAACTCATTCCAATAATCATGAAACCAGAGAAATTTCGAATAACACTAAGTTACCTCAACAGGGATATGCACATCCCCAATAATAAGTATATCATATTTCTTCTTGACAGTAGGGAGAGGAAATTCAAAACCTCCAAATATAATCGATGGAATTTTCCCAATAGAATTGATACTATGAACTTGAGGTTGTTTCCTCGGAAAGTGTACCGTATGCTCATTACCATTAACATGAAAAGTGACATTGCCTTTGTTGCAATCAATAACAGCCCCTGCAGTATTAAGAAAAGGTCTTCCAAGAATAATAGACATACTATCATCCTCCGGAATATCAAGTATAACAAAGTCCGTTAAAATAGTAACGTTTGCAACCACAACGGGCACATCCTCACAAATACCAACAGGTATAGCAGTTGATTTATCAGCCATTTGCAAAGATATTTCAGTAGGTGTCAACTTATTCAAGTCAAGTCTACGATATAAAGAGAGAGGCATAACAGTAACACCGGCTCCAAGATCACATAAAGCAGTTTTAATATAATTTCTTTTAATGGAGCAAGGTATAGTAGGTACTTCGGGGTCTCCAAGTTTCTTTGGTATTCCACCCTTAAAAGTATAATTAGCAAGCATGGTGGAAATTTCAGCTTCCGGTATCTTTCTTTTATTAGTAATGATATCCTTCATATATTTAGCATAAGGATTTGTTTTGAGCACATCAGTTAATCTCATACGCAAAAAGATAGGCCTAATCATTTCACCAAAGCGCTCAAAATCCTCATCATCCTTTTTCTTGGAGGGTTTCGGAGGAAAAGGCATGGGTTTCTGAACCCAAGGTTCCCTTTCTTTACCATGTTTCCTAGCAACAAAGTCTTTTTTATGATAACGTTGATTCTTTGATTGTGGGTTATCAAGATCAACAACAGGTTCAATTTCTACATCATTATCATTACTAGGTTGAGCATCATCATGAACATCATTATTAATGTTTTCATTAGTTTCATGTTCATTACCAGATTGTGTTTTAGCATCAGACATAGAAATATCATTTGGATTATCAGGTGGTTCAGCAATAGGTTCACTAGAAGTTTGCACAGTTCTATCATTTTTCTTCTTCTTCTTTTTAGAAGAACTAGGAACATCAATATTATTTCTTTGAGAATCTTGCTCGATTCTCTTAGGGTGGCCTTCAGGATACAAAGGTTCCTGAGTCATTCTACCAGTTCTAGTAGCCACTCTAACAGCATAATCATTTTTCTTACTATTCATTTCATCAAGCACTTCCTTTTGAGCCTTAAGTACTTGTTGTACTTGAGTGGTAACCATAGAAGCATGTTTGCTAACAAGTTTAAGTTGACCTTTAATATTAGCCATATAATCACCCAAGCGTCTAATCATATAAGCATTTTCTTTTAGTTGTCTACCAAAATAAGCATTGAAGTCGTCTTGCTTAAACATAAAGTTATCAAACTCATCCAAGCACTGACTAGCAATTTTAGTAGGAGGAACTTCAACTTTATCGTATCTATAGAGAGAATTTACCTTTACTACCTGTGTCGGGATATCAGAATCAGGGGGTTCTTCAGTAAATAAAGAATTGAGATCATATGTTTCTTCAATAGGCGGTATATTAAGACCATGTATTTCTTCAATAGGAGGTAAATTCTTAACGTCTTCAGCTTTAATACCTTTTTCTTTCATAGATTTCTTTGCCTCTTGCATATCTTTGGGACTGAGGAATATAACACCTCTCTTCTTCGGAGTTGCTTAAGCAATAGACTCAGTGATTGGACCAGGAGCTGGCTCAGGAGGTGCCCAATTATTTTCATTTGTCAACATATTATTCAATAGAATTTCAGCTTCATCCGGTGTTCTTTCCCTGAAAAGAGAACCAGCACAACTATCCAGGTAATCTCTAGAAGCATCGGTTAGTCCATTATAAAAGATATCAAGTATTTCGGGTTTCTTAAGAGGATGATCAGGCAAAGCATTAAGAAACTTGAGAAGCCTCCCCCAAGCTTGTGGGAGACTCTCTTCTTTAATTTGCACGAAGTTGTATATTTCCCTCAAAACAGCTTGTTTCTTATGAGCAGGGAAATATTTAGCAGAGAAGTAATAAATCATATCCTAGGGACTATGCACACAACTAGGATCAAGAGAATTAAACCATATCTTAGCATCACCCTTTAATGAGAACGGAAATATTTTGAGTATATAAAAGTAACGCGATCTCTCATCATTAGTAAACAGGGCAGCTATATCATTTAACTTGGTAAGATGTGCCACAACAGCTTCAGATTCATAGCCATAAAACGGATCAGATTCAACCAAAGTAATTATATCAGGATCAACAGAGAATTCATAATCCTTATCAGGAACACAAATAGGTGAAGTAGCAAAAGCAGGGCCAGGTTTCATTTTATCTCTAAGTGATTCTTTGTTCCATTTAACTAATAACCTCTTAAGCTCATATCTATCTCTGCAAGCTAAAATAGCGGCAGAAGATTCCATATCAAAAAGATAGCCCTCAGGAATAACATGCATATTTTCATCATCACTATCATCATCATATTCAGATTCAATAATTTCTTTTTCTCTAGCCCTAGCAATTTATTCATCAAGAAATTCACCAAGGGGCACAGTAGTATCAAGCATAGAAGCAGTTTCATCATAAGTATCATGCATAGCAGAAGTGGCATCATCAATAACATGCGACATATCAGAACGAATAGCAGAAGCAGGTGTAGGTGTCACAAACTTACTCATAACAGAAGGTGAATCAAGTGCGGAGCTAGATGGCAGTTCCTTACCTCCCCTTGTAGTTGAGGGATAGATCTTGGTTTTTGGATCTCTCAAGTTTTTCATAGTGTCCAGCAGATATAAATCCCAAGTGACTCAAAGAATAGAGCTATGCTCCCCGGCAACGGTGCCAGAAATTAGTCTTGATAACCCACAAGTATAGGGGATCGCAACAGCTTTCGAGGGTAGAGTATTCAACCCAAATTTATTGATTCGACACAAGGGGAGCCAAAGAATATTCTCAAGTATTAGCAGCTGAGTTGTCAATTCAACCATACCTAGTATCTGCAGCAAAATGTTTAGTAGCAAAGTAATATGATAGTGGTGGTAGCGGCAACAAAAGTAAAGACAACAAAAGTAATGTTTTTGGTATTTTATAGTGATTGTAACAGTAGCAGCGGGAAAGTAAATAAGCGAGAACCAGTATATGGAAAACTCGTAGGCACCGGATCAGTGATGGATAATTATGCTGGATGTGGTTCATCATGTAACAGTCATAACATAGGGTGACACAGAACTAACTCCAATTCATCAATGTAATGTAGGCATGTATTCCGTATATAGTCATACGTGCTTATGGAAAAGAACTTGCATGACATCTTTTGTCCTACCCTCCCGTGGCAGTGGGGTCCTATTGGAAACTAAGGGATATTAAGGCCTCCTTTTAATAGAGAACCGGAACAAAGCATTAGCACATAGTGAATACATGAACTCCTCAAACTATGGTCATCACCGGGAGTGGTCCCGATTATTGTCACTTCGGGGTTGCCGGATAATAACACATAGTAGGTGACTATAGACTTGCAAGATAGGATAAAGAACTCACATATATTCGTGAAAACATAATAGGTTCAGATCTGAAATCATGGCACTCGGGCCCTAGTGACAAGCATTAAGCATAGCAAAGTCATATCAACATCAATCTCAGAACATAGTGGATACTAGGGATCAAACCCTAACAAAACTAACTCGATCACATGATAAATCTCATCCAACCCATCACCGTCCAGCAAGCCTACGATGGAATTACTCACGCACGGCGGTGAGCATCATGAAATTGGTGATGGAGGATGGTTGATGATGACGACGGCGATGAATCCCCCTCTCCGGAGCCCCGAACGGACTCCAGATCAGCCCTCCCGAGAGGTTTTAGGGCTTGGCGGCGGCTCTGTATCATAAAACGCGATGATTTCTTCTCTCTGATTTTTCTCTCTCCAAAAGCAAATATATAGAGTTGGAGTTGGCGTCGGAGGGCATCCAGGGGGCCCACGAGGTAGGGGCGCGCCCTAGGGGGGCGCCCCCCACCCTCGTGAGAAGGGTGTGCCCCCCTGGTCTTCATCTTTGGCGAGGATTTTTTATTATTTTTTCTAAGATGTTCCGTGGAGTTTCAGGTCATTTCGAGAATATATATTTTTTTGCACATAAAACAACACCATGGCAATTCTGCTGAAAACAGCGTCAGTCCGGGTTAGTTCGATTCAAATCATACAAGTTAGAGTCCGAAACAAGGGCAAAAGTGTTTGGAAAAGTAGATACGACGGAGACGTATCAAAAGTCAACCAGCTTAGTCTCCTCAGCCGATTTAAACTTCAACGCCAGGTCATGCTCGGTAGTTGGCTTTTTCAGAGAAGTCATATCTGCCGGATCAACATTGTCCTTATAAAATTTCAGCTCCTCTGTGGCACAAACCGACTCAGCATAACCCGCATCACCTTCTTCACATTCCAAAGCAATCTTCCGGCTCCCATGCACCGTGATGGTCCCCTTATGACCCGGCATCTTAAGCTGCAGATAAACATAACAGGGCCTTGCCATGAACTTAGCATAAGCCGACCGTCCAAACAGGGCATGATATGGACTCTTGATTATCACTACTACAAAAGTCAACATCTCTAATCTTGAATCATGATCGTCTCCAAAAGCAACTTCCAAAGTTATCTTGCCAACTGGGTATGCCGATTTACCAGGCACTACCCCATGAAACACGATGTTCGACGATTTAAGATTCTTATCTGTCAACCCCATGCGACGAAAGGTTTCATAGTAAAGGATATTGATACTACTTCCTCCATCCATAAGCACCTTGGTAAATTTATACCCCCAACCTAAGGTGCCACCACTAAAGCCAGATGACCCGGATTGTCAACCCAGGGCGGTTGATCCTCTCGACTCCACATGATGGGTTGTTCAGACCAGCGCAGATAACGAGGTACCGCCGGTTCAACGGAGTTCACGACTCTTTTATGAAGCTTCTGATCGCGCTTACATAAGCTAGTGGTGAAAACATGATACTGCCCACTATTCAACTGCTTTCGATTGCTCTGATAACCCGATTGCTGTTGTTGTTGATTCCCCTGATGGTTGTAACCTCCCTGGTTACCCTGGCTGCTCTGATTGCCATGTCCGGTTTGGTTGCCTTGGAATCTTGAACCGGAACTGCCGCCACCATAACCCGGCCCATGGAAACCGCCTCCTGAACCGCCGGGCGGTCCATTGTCATATTGAAATAGATTTGAATTTCTGAATTCCCGCATGATGAAGCAATCCTTCCAAAGATGCGTAGCTGGCCTCTCCTTCGATCCATGCTTTGGGCAAGGCTGGTTTAACAGCCGCTCCAGATCGGGGCCTGACCCTCCACCCCTCTAGGACGGTTTACCCTTACGCCGCTGACCGTTATCCTGGGTGTTGGTGTTGGCCACAAAGTCCAAGCTATTATCCGCATTGCGTTTACCGTTGTTCCCATGACCTGCCGGATTATACTGCTGCCCCTTGGTGTTGCCGCTCTTCTTTCCCTTCCCTGTCTTGTCATCATCAGACTCTGGGTCCTTGGTACTATCAGAGTCGGAATACTTTACCAGAGCCGCCATAAGTGTTCCCATGTCATTACAATGGCGTTTGAGCCGTCCCAACTTCAGCTTCAAAGATGCAAACCGGCAATTGCCTTCCAATGTTAACACGGCTGTGTCAGCGTTGATGCGGTCTAATGAATGCAAAATCTCTGAAACCCGGCGCACCTAGTGGGTTGTTGATTCTCCTTCCTCCTGGACACATGCAGCTAAATCCATGATGGACATGGGCTTCTTGCATGTATCCTTGAAGTTCTGGATAAACCGGGCCCTTAACTCGGCCCACGATCCAATAGAGTTGGCTGGCAGATTTTTCAACCATGTGCGAGCTGTTCCCTCCAACATCATGGTAAATTATTTGGCACACGCCGCTTCATCCACATCCAGCATCTCCATTGCCATCTCATAGCTTTCCACCCATGACTCAGGGGATAAATCGGCAGTGTAATTCGGCACCTTGCAAGGGCCCTTGAAATCCTTGGGTAGCCATACATTGTGTAATGCGGGGACAAGACACGGTACTCCCAAAGAACTGGAGGTAACCCCCGGTTCCACTTACGTTGTTGGACGAACCGGGGTGAGTTGTCGAACCGGAGCTTCGTGCTGTGCCGCTAACTCGGCTTCCCGACGTGCCCTAGCGCGATCCACTACGTCCTGGGCATTGCCACCGCCACCCGTCGGATTATGGCCACGAGGCGGATTACGATTCCGCGCGCTGCTTGATACGGCCGATTCATTGATATGCGTGCTATAGCTCCGGCTTGGGCGGGGAGTAGAATGAATCCTTTCGCGGCTATATGAATAAGCCTGCTGCTGAGTCAAGGCCGTTTGAAGGAGCTCCCTATTCCATCGTGTTTCAACCGCTACTGGGGACTCACCATCAATCGGGAGAGCTGCCAATCATGAAGCGGCGGCAACGATGTTGTCCAACGGGTTAGAGTAATGTCCCGGAGGCGTTGAGACGTGCCATGATGGGATATCGTTCTGACGAGGCTGAGGTGGCGGATCTATCGCACGAGGTTGAACCGGTGCACCGGTCCCAGGTGCCTCCACCCGGTTTACCACTGGCTGGTTGCTGGTGCCCGCTCCTGGTGTGTTAAAGAGATTTCTTGCCTCAAAAACCAGCGGGAGGTGCGACCGGTATCTCCTCCTCATGACATCATCAGACGCACTCTGATCCAGCATAAGCCGGTAGGCCTGAGCCTCTAACTCGGCCCGCTCTGTAGCCATCCTGGAGTTCTCTGCCGCCAGGTCCGCTTTACCTTGAGTTATCTAATCCTTCACTTTGGCAATCTCTGCGTTGTGCTGATCCCAGTTTGCCGGTTCCACCTCCGCTGCCAGCAATGTTCCTAAAGCGTCAAACAAATCGGACAAAACCTGAGTCGGAGGCGGCGCAGAGCCCCCTGCTCCCGCTGGTGTTGTTGTTGCTGAACCGGAGATCATTGTCATGGCAGTAGAAGAGTGCTGCGCTGATTGTGTACCGGCCATGAAGACTGTGACCCGACTCGGAAGATCAAGGGGGTCCGGAATACTGTCGCCGTCGGAACTTCCACTAATCCGGCCATCCTGCAACTGGTACAGTGACTCGATCTCTCCGGTTGAAGACTCGTCATCAGAGCAGACAACGGTTTCGCCACCAGATGCCGATCTATCCTCATATTCCGCTCCATGGATGACACCTACGAAGGCATGCTTTACGGCGGGCTGAACTTGGGCAGAGCTTGCACGTTGAGCCGTCTCGATGATGTCGGTGCAGATGTCCGGCTTAGGGCCCGGTTCGCCAATCTTACCAATGAAGACGTGAATTCCACCAAAGGGGACCAGATACCCGTACTCAATTGAGCCGGCCTCGGGATCCCATCCTGCATCGTTGATGTAGAGCTTGCCCCGACGACTTTTAGTCATCCGGCCCACAACGTATCCCTTGAGCCCTTCGAAGCTGCCCTTCAAGAACTCCAAACCACCGTGCGATAGCCCCACGGTGGGCGCCAACTGTCGTGGTTTTGTCACGGCAGATGTCCTTGTGAAAGGACTTAGTCGTGGAGCCATCGATGCGGGTTAGCTTAAAGGGGTTAAAGCGGACAAAGGACGCGAGAATTTTATACTGGTTCGGCCCCTTACGATGAAGGTAAAAGCCTACTCCAGTTGTGATGGAATTGCTAGGGTTTTGATGACCAGGGAGCGAATCTGCGTTGCCTGGCTCTCGAGTTGTCGTGTGTTGTTCCTAAACCGTCGCCGGGTCGCCCCTTTATATACATAGGTCGACGCCTACCGGTTTATAGAGTCCCGAGGCCGGATCATAAATGTTTCCGGCTCGGTCTCTACTCCCATCTTATCATACAAGCATATATCAATGTCGGTTTATGTCTAAAGGCTTTAACCCGCCTTTGGGCCTTGGGCCTTCATGAAGTGCCATCATTCATATCTTCATGGGTTTCAAATAAGGTGATCATCACGAGGATAACTCGGCCTCTCCTGGCCGGTTTATGTCCAGTAGTAATATCCTCAACAGTGATTGTGTTCTAAAGGTTCCGTCCTTGGGTTGGTGTTTCCATTGCTAGTGAGGGAACCAGATTCAGAGCCAGTCCTAGAACCAGACTGAGATCTGCCATCGGTTGAGTTATCCCCTTTGTTCCCAGATCCCATGGAGATTTGAGTAGATGTAGCAAGTTCAGAATCAGTATCCCCTTCTGCATTGCTAGGAGTTGGTTCTACTTCAACCAACAATCTATAGATTTTGCCTATGATGCCAAATGGTCTCTCTTCTGGGATCTTGGAAGGGTCTTTGTAGGAGATCTTAACCCTAATTGTTTCATAGAATGACTGAAAATTATGTTGCCAATCAACGTCCACTAGCACACCTAGAGTAGAAGTGATTTGGTCCAACATATTCCAATCATATCATTTTGGGTTCATTTTCCTGATTTTGATCCACACTTCATGTAAACCATCTTCAGCATCCACATTGCCTTTCCAAACCTCAACATTGACCAGCACATTTTCTTTTTTCAGACCAAAACTAAGGTAGCCAGCCACTTGCTCCACATCAATCTCTAGGGGAAATTTGACTAAGAAAGACCATTCATCCAGAGCATTGATAGGCCATGGCCAGTTGGTCTTGTAAATGTCAACATATTCTTTTGCCAGTTCTTGTTTAGATACCTCTCCAGCTTCCACTAGCGCAATACCCACATTTTCAGTCCTCCATGATGTTGAGAGTTGACATCTGGAGCATCCACATGGTAGAAGCCAAGCCCTGGGGCAGCACTCCCCACATACCTGGCAGATGTGTGGGTTTTCTTTCTGATTGGGCAAGCTTCCACCTTGTGGTTGGCCATCTTGCAGATAAAACAACTTCTTGGCTTGACACACTTGTCCACATGATGCCCAGGTTCACCACAGCCATAACAAAACACTTGAGAGTAGGACATCAGACCTGTAGATGCCGAGGCAGTTGGCAAGACCCGCTTCTTCTTCTTCTTCTTCTTGGACTGATTTTTCGAGTTGCTCTGCCCTCCAGTAGAGTTGTTGTTGTGGTCTGCGGTGGCACCAGGAGCCCCCTGATCTTGCAACACTCCTTGTTGTGGTGGGACAGGTCCAAACCATTGTTGTGGTGGCCCACCCCCATTGTTGTTGAGGGTACGGATGAGGGAACTAACCATGGAAGTTCCACGACGATGCCCCCCCTTGAAAACCATACCTGAAGAACTGAGGGGGCTAGCCCGGCGGCGGCTGCATCAGGTGCTGATCACATGGCCACTTCCCTAGTTGTCACCACGACTCCTTGTTTCTTGTTCCTTCCTCGCCCTCGTCCACCGTCAGCCATCTCTCCTTGCTTGTTGGCGGCGACAAGGTTGGAGAGGGAGGGATTCTTGGCTATGATAGGGTTTTCTCCCTCCTACCTTTATAGGCAACCACAACTAACGGTGGAATTCTTCCGTTGAGTCATCCAGCCCACACGACACGGGACCAGATGAGTTGTCTTCCACCTGCCCCCTTTTCTGCTTTTGAGGTTTCGCACAACTACGTCCCTAAATGAATTTGAAACCTCACACGCGTTGCATCACCAGCAGAGTTGGATTCATGTCGACATAAATCTCTTGACATAGGCTGGGGTCATCAGGCGCATGATCTCTGTTCTTCCCTGTGACATCAGGGGACTGATCCAAGACCAGGAGAGCTCCATTACTTTGCTCTCTAGTGTCATGGCCTGGAGCTCCAAAAACAGAGGCATCAGGAGCAACCCAACCTGACCTCCTCTGATCCACTACAGAGCTCACAGTAGTCGAGCAGAGTTGAGGAATTGCTCTCCCTCGCCCACAGTCGTGATGTCTATGATATGCTGAAAGTCGCAGTTCCTCACCATAGTTACCAGGCACCTTCCAAATGTTGGCTGACAGGAAATTGATATCCTCTTCACTACACCTTGCAAAGTTGCTCACTAGCATGGAACCGCCAAGCAATCTATCGTCTGCCCCGATGGTGTTGGGGTTGAGGCCTGAGGCAACTGAATCCGTAGAAATTAGTGTTGTTGATCTTCGTGAAATTTGTGTTACCTCTGGGTTTGCAGGCGGCGTGCGAGCTATTCCAACGCTGTTGCAGGAGATAGGAAAAGCAGGTGGTCTATCTGCTCCAACTCCGGTGGGCTCCTGGACGACATCAGCCTCGTGATGCATTCCCATCTCGCAGCCCGGAGTGGATCTTCCGATTCCCCTCGCTCCGCGCACAATTGACGAAAGCCTCTGGAGGTTTTGATGGGTGTGGCATACGACACTTCTCTTCCGCCGTGCCCTCGAAGTAGATCCTCCATGCTAGGTTTCACAGCTCTTGATTCGCCCGAGGTTTGCGGATCAGATCATATCGCTGGGGTATCGAGGAAGGATCTGGATCCTGCGTTGCATCCTCCAGCTTCCCTCCATTCCCGAGTGCATAGCGACCAGGAGAGGGTGTTGTCGCGGATCCGCGTTGCTTATTCCCTCCATCGCATCTCCCTTGTTTCCCGCAGGACCTCCGGCGAGACCGCTGAGAGCGCCCGCAACATCTTCGGAAGCGCCTGTACACGCTCGGGAGCGGGATCCGGAATCTCCTCCCCTCCCCAAGCCAAATCCCGGTAGATCTGCGGGTGTGGGCCATCGGCGAGGAGGGGGAACGGGCTTTTGGCGTCGCCGGCCTCGATGAGGGCGGTGGCGGCGGGCGGAGCGGGGGAAGTGGTGCGGAGTGGAGCGAGCCTTTCAACCATCCTCCGGGTTTGTGACGTTTTTCCGTTCCGGTACCGTATGTCTGCAGTTATTTCGGGCAAAATTGACAAATTTGACATATGGACGAAATCAAATCACAGAATGAACTGTCCGTGAAACTATTTCACGCGGCTGACCTTTTTGTGTGATGCCCGACACGAAGGCGCCACACTACACTGTGCAACGCCTCACAGATAAGCGCTACACGCCTGGCCAGCGTCGCACCCGTGTGATCCAAAAATTACTAAGTCAGTGTGCAGCGCCTAGCTTCTAGGCGTTGCACTAGTGGTTGTTTCATTTTGTAGTGCAATCACTAGTGCAGCGCCTGAGAGCTAGACGCCACACTATACAACGCAACGTCTAGCTTTTAGACTCTGCACAATGACTTAGCAATTTTTAGGTAGTCTGGGGTATAACGCTGGTCAGGCGTGTAGTGTGGCGCCTTCATGTCCCGTGTCACACAAAAAATCAGCCGCGTCAAATAGTTTCAGTGATTTGATTCCGTCTGCATGTCAAATTTGCCGTTATTTCGCTCGACTGGCAGATTTGCGGCGTTTCCCAGAGTTGCTCTAACCCACCCCTCGGGTCATTTCTAGTCAAAAGTTCCCCTTCCCCTTACCCACCTCCTCTCCCTCACGAACCCTCCTACTCTTCCAAACCCTAGCATTTTCCCTTCCCCTTTCGAGCTTCCCATGGCCGACGGCGAGCCGGAGGCGCCGGCAGAGGATAAACATCCATTCCCGGAGGCGTCGTCAGCCGATATGGAGAAGCACCCGCCGCCGGAAGCCCCCGAGGCGTCTCCGGCCGAGACGAAGCCAGAGAAGAAGGCGGTGACGGAGACGCAGGTGAAGGAGGTGAGCAAGTCGGGGCCGAAGGAGATAGAGAAAGAGGTGAAGGTGAAAGTGGAGAAGGAGAACGAAAATGTGGAGATCGAGGCGACGCTGCGGCCGACCGGAGCTGGGACGGAGGCTCCCCCCATCCTTGCGGTGCCGATGTTGGCCGTGCCGTGCTTCATAGCTCCTCCAGGGTTTGCGGTGCGTGTGTAGTTTCTGTCTTGGTTGCATATGATGCATTGAATGCGTTTGAAGTTTAGAGTTATCATGGTTATGGGTACGGCCTGCTCAGGTTGTGTCTGGACTAAATAAAGGATAAACACGGTATGGTGTTCAGTCGCTTGGGAAGATATGGTTAGTGCTAGCGCTGATACTGAAACAGTGGCGTACTTTGAAATTTGTGTTTAGTGCTTTTGGAACCTAGTTTGTTCGGCAGTCAGGACCAACAACTAACTGAAGTATGGTGATCTGTCATGTGATAGTTGGTTTCAGGAATGGTGCTAGACGAGGTGGATACTGGTGGGCATGTTTCATAACTCATGTGCCATTCTTAGGTTCCTTCTGCAGATATCAGGAGTGGGCTTGTTTCTATATTCGTAGTTCATAATTTCCGGGTGCCCGATCTAGAAGAGGTGGAGACTAGTGGCCATGTTTTGGAACTCATGTAGTTGGGCTAGATAGTGTTTGCGTGATTTTTTATTGCAACATATTTAGTCATCACTCTGTCACCGTTTCTGCTTATTGTTGCTACTGCCATATTTGGTGAGAAGGTTGGGTTGGTATCAATACTGTCAAAGAAGCAGAATTCCTTAGGGTTAAACTATCAAAGCACATAGATTGGTTGTGTTTTCAGTTCTCAGGTTTAGACGATCCTTATGGTATTTTCTGTACTTAGGTTGTTTGTTGAAGAAGTGTTGATATCTATTGTCGGACACAAGTTACAAAACAAAATTTGTGAACTTCAGCTTATCCTGCAATTGCAATTTAATTGTACTAGGAAAGTCTCATGATTTGGCCAATGGAGAAGACATATAGATATGCATATGCAGCTTAAGTTCATAATGTTGAATAAAAAACATTACAATAAATTTAGCAGAAGTGTGTGCTTGATTCAAGGAGCAATATCAATTCACTAATTGTATAAGTATGGGAGGTATAATTAGTCGTATACTTGCACCTCTTTGTAGTTGTTGCAATATACATTGTTTGTCACCGTACATGCTTATTGTCTTAATACTAGTAGATCACAGAAATGCAGTACTACATAGGTTTTTAAAAGAACCTTTGGGTTTGTATGTGAATGGATCCATATTATATTATCATCTTTTTTCCAGTCATTGTCCTTTATTTTGGTTTGTTCATTGGACTTGTAAAATATTATCTTTTTGAAAACAGGGCCAGTTTGCAATGAGCCATCAAGCAGCTTTGGCAAGTGTTACAGCTCAGGCACATATACAATTGCAATCACCAGCCTCATCTGCATATTCAGAAGGGCTGCCGAGTCCATTTCCACATCCTATAACACCTAAAGCTATTCGGCCACTGCAGCAAGCACCATCAGTAACTCAAGGAAGTATTGGAAGACCAATTGCAGAGAGGCCATCCTCATCTGAGTCAAAATTGCAACATCATGCAGCTGTAAATATTGTGGGTGATGGCTTCAATTGGAGGAAATATGGTCAGAAGCAAGTGAAAAGTAGTGATAATTCTAGGAGCTACTATAGATGCACAAATTCAAGTTGTTTGGCCAAAAAGAAAGTTGAGCATTGTCCTGATGGCCGTGTTATAGAAATCATATATAGAGGAGCACACAGTCATGAACCACCACAGAAGACCAGATTTGTAAAAGAGAGGTCGCTTCATATTTATGTTCCCCCCATAGGTGATGGAACTCTGCAACTTGTGAACACTGAAATTGTGGAATCCCGTACACCGACATGTAAATTAAACCAGAGTGCTGCCATCGAAAATTCTGAACAGCAGCTCTTTTGCTCAAGTGATTGTGAAGGGGATGTTGGTAACAAGTCAGAAGATGAACATCGTAGTGCAGAGTCGCAGCCAAAGCGAAGGTCATTGTGCTGTTGCACTATCTGTGCCATTCATATACTCATATTTTCGTTGTTTAGTTGTTCTTACCATTGTTTTCTTTATTATATTGTTCTTTGAACAGGATAGTTGAAGCCACAACATCTAACTTAACTCCAGTTCTCCGAACTGTCAGGGAGAGAAAGATTATCGTGCAGGCTGGGAAGATGAGCGATGGGTACAGATGGCGTAAGTATGGGCAGAAAATTGTGAAGGGAAATCCAAACCCCAGGTGTGTGTTGCTATTGCTTACCCATGGTTACTTCAGTGAATATATTAAACATTAAGGCTAGTTCTATTCAGGTGCTTATTAATGACGGTGCAGCTTAACCTCACTATGTAATATTTCTGAGAAAATTAGCTCAGTACCATCGCAAATATGCCTAAACTGACAAAAACATCTGGTGTGAGGATGACCAAACTGACAAAAACATCTGGTGTGAGGATGACCAGGGTTGTAAATACTGTCTTGGCAGCTGCCTAGGTGCTTAGTGGAACACTACTGTCAGTTCTAATTGCGAAGCTAGCAATGAGCAGAGGTGGAAGACAATGTTTTTTCGCTGCTTAAACTTCCACTGCTTTTCTGCATTCTCTCCTTTCTATTTATCAGACTTGTAGAAGGAAACTGGGGATGTGACCCCTAACTTTGCGCCGCCGTGATCCACAATGCTCGTGCCATCCCGTGAGCAGATCAACAGGGCAGAAGACTCGCTCAAGGCGGTTAAGCCTTTGAGCTAAACCAGCTAACTCACCAAGCCTAAGCTGACGGAAGAATACACAATAACAAAAGGGATGCCATGGCAGCAGAACCGGCAAGGTTTATTTCTAACATTCGCTCGAGGCGGTTAAGCCTTCGAGCTAAACCAGCTAAGTCGCCAAGCCTAAACTGACGGAAGAATGCACAATAACAAAAGGGATGCCATGGCAGCAGAACCGGCAAGGTTTATCTCTAACATTCTCCCCTCCCCCCCCCCCCCCCCCCCCCCCTATAAGCCTTGCAGTTCCTACTTTATTTTGTTGATGCCGATCCTGCTTCTCAGCTCTTGGAACCTGATTCTTCCAAGTGGTTTCGTCAGAATGTGCGCGAGCTGTTGATCAGTGACGATGCACTCCACCACGACCTCTTCCACGCACTCCCTGATGAAGTGAAAGCATAGGTCGATGTGCTTGCTCCTGTCGTGGTGAATGAGGCTCTTGCTTAATGAGATAGCTGATTTGTTGTCCACCTTTGGAATCGATGGACCCTCCTCCTCCCCAGTTAGATCCTTCAGCAACCGGGCTAACCGGACGACCTGACAAGCCATCGCTGTTGCTGCCATGCATTCAGCTCCGCAGGAACAGAGGGCCACCACACCACCCTCTGCTTCTGTGATTGCCAGCTGACCGGGTTGTTGTTGAGGAAGAAGAGCACGCCAGTAGTGCTCTTGCGCATGTCTGGATCACCGGCCATCTCACTGTCACAGTTTGACAGTGAAGAGCTGGAGCTCCTGATGTAGTGACAACCGTAGTCGATCGTGCCGGCGATGTAGAGCAGGATGTGCTTGACTGCCGTGAGATGCAAAGTGATCTTGGGACACTATAGGGGCCTTTTTGCAAAATAACACAGGTGCCCCCTTTTAATAAATTACGGAGAAGTCTGGGGTCATCTACGAAAACTGTGCTCAGATCCTTTTGTTCTTTCTCTTTTCCTTATTTTCCTTATTCTCGGCCAACCCCTTCGGTAGGCCTTTCCCTCGGCATGCCCGTTGGCCCAAAGGCCCAAGCTGCTCCACGTCGATGAGGCGAGGCGTGCGGCGGCATGCGTTCTGGGTGATGACATGGAGAGTGGTGGCATGCTGGTGCTGCTAGGCGGTTCGGCATATGGTGTGGCGGCCCGGCGCACAGATGGATGGCTACGTGTGCTTGCATTTAGGCGGCGCAACAATGCGGTGCGTGCGATCGAGATGATGAAGTGACATGTTCGTCGTGTGTAGTCGTGATGGGCAGCGTGTGTGGGTGCGACCGTTGGGTGGCGCCAACAAGAGTGGGCAGACGAAAATTTGATCTGTCTTAGATGTGGTTTGATTTATAGACACATGCACATGCACGTTAGTACGCTAGTGAATTTACTTTCGGTGCCAATTCGCTAGTCATATTTGCAGATCGTGTGAATGTGATACGCCACCACGTGCACGTCAGTGCACGTGCGTACCACCACTTCATCCGGATATATTCATCAACCTCTTCATGGTTAGCCATCCTTTTTGCATCTAGAGGGTCGTGTAATGCAACAATCAGATCTGATCTAGACGTGATAATTTTTTTTTTTTGAGAGAAATGATCTTCATGGGGAGGATCATGGGGATGATCAATACCTTTCGATCTTGTGAAGTTTGCTGTAAGTTGGTTTGTAGCCGTGAAGATCGTTGGTGCAGTTTTGCCAATCATCCTGGTGAGAGGGGTTTGTCGTTGATGATCTTGGCGTCAAGGTCACCTCCTCCCCATCCGCATCTTGGCGAAGCTCCATGCTGATAACATGTTGAGAGTATTGTGGAACGCAATGGGAAACTAGAGACGAAAAGCAGAAGGGAGACACAAAGTAGACACAAGATGTAGGATATTGGCTCTTATCTTTATAATTCAGATCTCTGGAATAGAACTACATTTGTTGAGTCATGCCCCTTAATAACAGGTGGTCTGCTAGGCGTATCCAAGTATGAATCCACCAACCTTTGGCTTGGGAAATGGGCATGACCCTAGTGGGGTCGGTTTCCAAAAGTATGGTTAAGGAAAACACAAATAAGCACTTAATAGTTTTTTAGTTGGACAGAAGAAAATACATGATGCATGTATGGCAAGACAATGTGCATTTTACTTTAATATCTTGACGAAGACTTAAATGTATAATTTTGTTTTCATCATTTTCTTAAGGAGTATGTGTTATATACATATCGGTCCATGACAATAAAAATATAGGCTAAATATTGGTCATATCATCCCACATATTGGTCTACACCGTCCTATATGTGTTAAAATGATAGTTCCGATATGATATGCTAAATCGGTAGACTGCTGAAACTGATATTAGAACCTTGCTTGCCCTCAGAGCATGCGCTTGGTACCTAATGTAGCGAGGGATTTAACAGACCATATAAAAGAATCATAACTCAATCGATGTGTTTTTTAGTTTGCATAAATTGTACCACGCATTTTTTAACTAATTTCTATATAGGTGCCTGGAAAACAGTCATGCCAACAATGCTGGCCACTCCCTTGATCAACATGCCCCCAATGGGTTGGGTTTGGATGGGTAGAGCTGAACCAGATCAATACCCATATCCATAAGTTCGTTTATTGCCCATCCGTGAAAGTATACATGGGCAGACATGGTCCGTACCCATACTCTCTGGATATCCAGCAATCCATGGATATCCATATCCATGCAACAATGAAAACAACAACCATAACAATATCTTACATATCATCAACAATAACTATAAAAGGTCACATAACACGGTAGACAATACACGTTAAGAGTTTTACATACATCAGAATTCAGAACTACAAATGACAAACCACAATATGGTTAATACTTACTCGAAAGGAAATTAGGACAGGTTATATGACATGTGTCACTGCCATGTGGGCCCTGCTTGTCAGATGGGTATCCATGGAGCAAGTTCTAAATCCATGCCCAACCCATGAGTTAGTATCCATCCGTCAAAATCCATGGGTAGAAAAGGTCCTCCAAACCTTTGTCCAACGGGTTGGATGTCCATGGATACCCGGATCCATCGATAATATTGACATCCCTAATATACTATGTGATTGCAGTGCCAATCATTTGTCCCTTTTCCGATGATAGTGTACACCTGAACTGTACCTGTGATCATGCTGTTTCACCTATTGGCCATTGAGTTTGTGGTCAATGCAATAGTATGGGGGTGACATGAGCAGTAACTTAAAGGGATGTGTATAGTACCAACACAATAATACTAATGAGTATGAGCATAGTAGCTATAGGATTAAGTCTAGGGATGGTCTTGCCCCAGTGGCATTTGGTGTGATGCCGAGTGAGTGCGTGCCGCCAGCGCTCTCGAGCCGCGCTTGGTGGCTAGGGGCCGCTGTACTGCTGTTTCTGCTGCTCCATGGGGGGCTGGCAGATACAAGCGGCAGGGCCAGCGTGCTCCTAAATAAGCTCGACGAGGTTCCTGATCCGGCGGAGGGGCCCCGCCTCGTCCTCGACCCCAGCAGTTACCGCGGTGGTGGAAGCAGGGTTGAGGACGAGTGGAGCACCAAATTCCGGCGATTGGGTTGGAGCTCATACACACCGGTGCTTGTGGAGGTATGGCGCCAGCTGAGGCCTCTGGCTGTGGCGTTCAGCCGCCGATTTTAATCTCCCTGCCGGTGTATCTTCTGGCCGAAAGGCGGCTGTGTGGAGCTTTGGCTGCTACAGATCGGCGCCGGCTCCTCTTCTTCCTCCTGGCCTGGTGCCATATCACGAGGCAGTGCAGTCTAAGCTTGGAGTCCATCACCTCTTCCACCGGTTTCCTTGGGAGCTGGTGGGGCGTGGTGGCGACATCACCACACCGAGTGGTTTCGTCCCTGGTGGTGGCAACGCTGCATCCGAGCGAAGGACCAATGTTGGACCTGGTTGTAATCTAAAATCTTGCTATGGGGTCCTCCGTGCAAAATGTCAGGGACTTGAGTGTACTTTTCTTTTCTTTGAGTCTTTTTCCGAGCTTTGTAATGTCACCGCCCTAAAATAATGTAGCTCCCTGGATCCTTTGGAATCCATCTCTGTTCAAAAAAAAAAAAAAAACTAATCAGCGTACCATTGGCAATTTGTTTACTAGATGTGCACTAAAAGACGGACATTGGTTTACTAGATGCACTCTGGACATTGTTTCATTCATTGAAGCTCTTCTGTGAAACCCATCATGCACTGTATTCATCGAGGCACCCAATCGTTGCATTTAGTTGATTGGTGCTCCATACGTGAGTTGTGCTTCAGAGAAATTTGATATACATTTGCTCAAATTTACGCATTTTTCTTGTGCTATAATCGTGCAGCCTGTGTCCATATATCACTGGTTACCCACGCATTTATATTTTTTAGCTTTCTTATCATACATTTGGAATCTGCTAGAGATCATTTGTCTATGGTTTAATGTGGATATGCATATAAATGAATTGATAGCGATTCTGTCGGTTGCTAAAAAGAATATGAATATTATTTTATTATTCTCTGCCCTGCGTGAAGTATTGTTTTATTGAAATTGCTTTCTTGCTCAACCTCCGCAGGAGCTATTACCGCTGCACACATGATGGGTGCCCTGTCCGTAAGCATGTCGAAAAAGCACCAGATGACATAAACAATATGGTAGTAACCTATGAAGGTAAGCACAATCATGGTCAACCATTTAGAAGCAGCAACGAATCAAGGGATGAATCCGTCTCTGTGATCACTCCAGCAATGACAATCACTGAGCAACCCAGTACAGTGTCTTCAACATCGGGTCAGAAGCTTCCAACCAGCACAGAGAAGGCCGCTGACAGTGAGTCCACCATGGACACAACTTTAGAACTTGGAGGTAAGAAGCCACCAGAGAGCGCACAAACCCCGCGCAGCATGAAAATTAATCCAGACGGCCTGAAGAATCCCCTCCTGAAAGATACTTCTGCAGCAGTTCCTGTCCAAAACAATTAATTTGTGAGGATAGGTTTGATTCAACTAATGCATTAGTTTGTGTTATTTATATTTATTGGTTATGTGAGCTGTTGTTGGGTTAGCTTCTGTATATGAGATGAGGGTCAGCATCGTGCGGAGCATCACCGGATTGCCAGAAGTTGGGACAGAGAATCTAGGTTCAGGAAGCCATGATGAAACTTACAGTTGTCCCTTTGTATAGATTTCCAATCCTTACCATGTATAGGTACTGTAATCGCTTCTGAGGCTAAGCAAAAAGGAGACAAAGAACCTTCTTCATGTGTGGAGTGCTCTTTAGCTGTATTGTTCTAGTTGGATTGATCACAAACTTTAACTGATCTGAGATATGATGTATTCATCTGTCGTTATATTCATGGTGTATGCAAGTTGACAGTCTATGGATACAACGCTACACTGTTTGTTGACTACGTGCATTGACATGTTACATTAAATTCCAGTACGCTTTTGTGATCCTCCCAAGATACTGCTGAAGAACTTGTGTACATCCTAAAACATAGGTTGATGTTAGAGATTAATCGTTGTGGTGTAGCAGGTTTAGAGGTTTTCTCGGAGGTGAAATTTAAACTTCATAATTTGCATGTCTAAAGAGTCGGAGTACATTCTTCATAACTTGTTAGAGCATCTAGATCCCGGAAAACGACTCGGCCTGGAAAATAACAGCCGTTTTACGGTTCCATGGTGAAAAAAAAGACCCGAGCAGGTCCTGAAAAATGCCAGCCCGGATTTTCTTCTTCTGGGGGAGCAGTACATTCGACCCTGAGTGCCGCATATGTGCAGTTTTTGTGAAGAATTGATTGTAAACGAACAAGAGAGTCAAACAAATGAATCGATAAGATACTTTTCCATTGATGATTGAACACTTATATACAGGGGGAACGGACGCACCCAAAGGATGCGAAGGTTTAGAAGGCGGTTCCTCGAGGCGATGCTCCAGAAATGATATGTCGGTTCCACACCGAGGGGATATCCACGTGCGGTTACAAGTAGAGATTGAATTAACTAAATACATTAATTAATTAAATTCTAACACTCCCCTTAATCTTTACTTGTCCTTGAGCGTGTTCATCATCTTGAAATAGTCTCCTCTAAAAAAACCCAGTGGAAAAAATATGAGAAGTAGTGTAGGATATATTGGTAAAACTCCTTCAAACCCATTGGGAAAAATAAGGAGAAAAAGTTCCAACATATAATGAGTATTGCCTCTGTTAACTCGATATGAAGTGCATCCATAGAATTTGGAGGACAATAAATATGTCGTATATACTTTCCTAAAACCCCCGTTGGAGAAAACGGAAAATATGACATATAATCTTGTGTTGATATTACCTCATTGAAACCTTTATGAGAACGTGTATAGTAAACTCATGAGGGAAAAAAAAGTATAATATGATGCATTGAACAGGAATAATCCAGAAAGATACTCCCCCTGATTCTTGCAAAATTAGAAGCCGTCACATACCAATTCCATGAACACATTTCTGCAACATAGAAGTTGGTAGAGACCTGGTGAACAAATCAATCGAATGATTTGACTTGCAAGATATGCAATATAATGATATTGCTTATTATGTAACCTGTTTGCATCCGGGCAACACAAGAAACATTATCTTTGAGATAATGGTTGGTGGATGTAGCCATGAGGTCTGTTTGAAAGACTCTTCATGAGAGGGCTACCACACCTAGTAGGAACACTAAGCTTGTCTACGATTTGACATAGTGGGGATCTGATCGATGTATCTAATGATATCGGTGTTCACATTTCCATGAAACTGAAAAACCAGGACAAAATGTTTGATGCCTTGGAGATATCGAAAGATATTCTTGAGTACCAACCAATTGTGTTTGGTGAATCCAATGGCATTGTGGAACGTTGAGTCCCAATATCTCATTTCCATTGTCTCATGGTCTAAATAGATCTTTCTCTACGTCTAGAGAATGAACTCCCATGAGAGTTATGAATGGATAAAATTTGTCCATAATGAATTTCTCCAACATATTATGGATATAGACAACATAGTATACCATAATGTATGAATGAAGGTGCTCAATTTGTAGTAACGAGCGGTATTTTGGTTTATCCAAATCCTTCATTTTAAACTCCGTCATTTAGATGATTACATGTGTAGTCATTGCAGACACATAAACATGGATAATCATCATTGTAGGAGTAATCCTTGTGAATAAGGAACTTACTACGTCGGTTGTACCAAATGTACCGACGATAATAATAAGTCATATGGTAGCTTATTGATTTATCACGATGTATGTTGCATTTTGTACTTCGATTCGGAATTAAGGTTCCGTCGGGAACCATCTATATCTGAATCTAGTGATCTACATGGATATGTAATCACTACATCTATCAACCGCATAGATAGATGATTTTGTACTGCCAATGATATAAGTTATTGAAAAGAGATTCCACCTCTGGACAATAGTTGGGTATCTGCATGAACCCTTGTGCTACAATACTTGCTCTTTGTTTCACCACCTCGTTGTTCTCAATTCTGTTTCCAGAAGAAAACTGGTGTAGGTATTGCTTATGAATACCTTCCCATTATTGAGCAAGATCATTTCTATCTAGATTATACCCTTTGCTTGAGTTCAGTCCGAGTGTTGTTCACATTTTGCCATGGCCATGGTCTTTGGATCTGAATCACTTGAGAGGTTTTTCAATCTAGTTGAGAAATGTATGTCGACAATTGTAGACTTCTGGTTATATGTTTCTCCAGAATCTATATATCAATATATAGTTGATGGAAATATCGTTACCCATGGTGACTGCTCGCGATTTCCCAATGCGATTGAGTCGGGTATTCTGATGTCCCGGTCATTGAGTGCACTATGACCTGGGTTGGTGGAGATTTCCCATCCACTGGGTGTATACTACCCATTAGGTGTCTGTCAACGTGAAGTTGACTTGCATTTACTAATTCACAGGCCTTGATATTCTTGCTTGCGAGAAGCTAAATCCTGATGTACTTCTGCCATACATCTCCCCCTGTTCCTTTGAACGGGGAGTGGAGTGGATTTTGTTGGTACCTCCACTCTTTTAGGCATACTTTTGCAAGATTGTAGGATTGTGTGACACCTTTATAGTCAGTAAATGAATCTAGCAGGTTGTTTGCAATGTGTTGCAAATCTTCTGAACGCATAGTTCTGATCTTTGAGTACGTGGATATGATGCAGAAATGTGTTGAATATTCCACTAATTTCCTGGCTTCTTTATGGTACTTGAAATCTCCCCCTAATGCCTGGAAATGTTCCTCATTGAATCAGCATACTGGCCTTGAATAACTCCCCATGCAAAGGGCTTGAGGTATTGATGAAAATATAGTTATTCCTCACATAGATTCCAACTATATGTTGAGGGGCCAATGTTGTATGCTGGGGTGGTGATATCGGTGTGTAATCGAATTACCGCAGATGGGAAATACTTGGTAGATTTCCATGTATCAAAGATAGAGGGGAATAACATTATGCAGTTTGGTCATGAGAGTGTAAAACTGCATGACTCCAACGTAAAGTTGGTTTGTTGCAATTCCAAAGTAAAGATAATGAAATGAGCTTAACTCTTTGGATAGGATTCTACCAAACCATTTTGAGTCTAGACATTACAACAAATTGCTAAACTTCAATCCAAAGGCCATCGAGAAGGCCCTCAAGGAGAATTCTGCAATGTTATCCATTCGATTTGCTTGAAATCGATGTCAGGATAATGAGCCAATGGTTTCGTGTGAATAAATCACACACTTAAGACCATCATGTAGATATGTCTTTTAGAACCATGGAATACCTGAATAGTCTATTCAATGGATGGGAAGAGCCACTTACCTCAACTTGATGCATTCAAGGAGTCTGAGTGGTTCAACATACACTTTAAGGTGCATGGACCTTAAAATTAGCTTCCCTGTGTCACTTGTAGTGCACATAAAATCCAAATGTTGTTAGAATTTAGCATCATAATAATCATAAACTATTGAAATTGCTGATAGTTTTGGTTTCAACCCAATGTCTCGATGGCCAAGGCGAGTATGCCAAGTTTGTCATGTACAAGACACTCTGGAAAACTATCTTGTACGCAACATGTGCTACGGGTTGTGTCGTATGTGTAGTACAATCCAGATGATACAAAGAGAATGTGCTTGCCATATCCATTGCATATGGTAAAGAGAAGTTATTTCTCTTTGTTGTCATCATAAGTTTCGCTATGAAAACTATTTTGACGGATACCTCCATAGTTTAGTAGGGTACGAGTTAAACTTGGAAAGCAATGAAGCATCCCAACGTTACTCGAGTACCCACAGGGATAGTAAATATGACTCGAGTTGAGCCAACAAATACCTCATCGCATCTAGTGATTTTAAAATATCTCTTTTCTCTCAATGAGAGTGGAAACATTGGACATCCCTGAGTATAGAGTTTATGGTGCATATGTCCACAAGGCACAAATCATTTTTCATCAGATTGACTCCCGTAAAAATCTATAGATAGACATGAAGATTCTCAAGAAAATCACTGTCGGGTATATAGAATACATACTAATGAATTTGTATCAAAGTGCTGATACAATATATTGTGATATACAATATATGATGACAACAATAATCATGTTCTTATTAGAACATCATAAATGGACATAAATAAATAGATCACTAAGAAGACTAAGGGACTAAATGTATAGTCTCCAAACATGTCGGTTGATGCATATTCAACCATCATGCTCTCCATGCTCATAGGGTCTCGTGACAGCTTGATGGTGTCACGTTGAGGGTTTGAAGTGTGTTTCAAATCATTACCCTTGAGGTCCTTCGTGTCCCGGTGGCGTGGCTTGGATTGCACACGCTATCCCATGAGATGCAAGACTGATTTTGATGTCCATGACCCGCTTAAGTAAGTTGTGACCATTGAGGGCAAGAGCCTCAAATTGTTAGCCATCGATTACTTATAGAGGCAAGCCAGAGATAATTAATTTACAAGAAGTAAATCAAAGACCATCATGGTTGATGTTGTATTGACCTTAGCAAAATTAATGGGTATTTCAAGAAGTCATCTTGAAACCATTAATGTGAATCTCAAATTGCTAAGTATGACACCTTGAAGATAATCTTCAAAATGAAGTAGATCCCGCAACACTAGGGAGTATAATCTAATGAAATTAGTAGATACTCACTCGTAATGCCTTATGTCATGACTTAAAAAAATATGTGGGAGAGCACTTTGTAAAGCAATTATAATGTCAAAATGACAAAATATAGGCTTTAACAGTAGTGGTGATAATCTGCAAAGCAGTAGATTTACACACTACCTTGTGATCCCAACACATCGATTTGAAAAACAACACTTAGAATTTTGCATCTTTATTTGCAAAAATTGAAAACCTTAATTGCAAATAGACGTATTAATCTCGACATGTGGTGAACATGGAGATATACATCATAGAAATATTCCGGAATACATTGTATTCGACGGAGAAACAGTACTGTAGAAGTACTTAATTTATCTTTGCAAGAGATCGGAAATCTCAATTGCAAATATATGTAATTAATCTCGACACGTGTTAAACGTGAAGATATATAACATCAATTTAGGATCTGGAATACATTGATATTCAACAGAAGACAATACTAGATGCACTGATTTTAACAGTTTAAAGCGGGAACTAACCATCGCTTAAAAATACTGTTAAAGCACAAATGAACTTAAAGCTGAAATGTGCTAGACGGCATGTTTTAGCCGCTCATGGGCCATGGCTTAATTATCAACCACATGCGCGTATGCCATGTGAAGGCATGTGTGGCAGCCCACGGTCTGGTCAACCGAAGAGATAAGGAAACAAGTCCCCACTAGAGATGAAATCTCCAGCGCTGGATCCCTCACTCACGGAGACTACCATAGAAATCCTCTCGCTTTAGGGGCTCCATGTACCTATGCGCCAGAGCGGCTGCTTGACGGCGAGGTCTTAGGAGAAGGCCGATAAGACGGCGGCGGACGCCAGAGCGTGGCGCAGGCGAAGGAGTGGCGGGCGTCGGGGACGGCATGCGCGACAGCCGGCAGTGTCCCAACCACATCGCTGGCTTCAACTTCAACAATCGCAGGGGTTGGAGACGGCAGCGCCGCGGTTTCGTCGTCGTCGTCGTCGATTATGACGGCACCGTCTAGCCGACTGGTGCTCAAGTCCCGGCGCGGCGGTCGATGGAGGCCATGGCGCGGCCGTAAAGCCTCTCCGCGAGCCTGCTCCAGCCCGCGTTGGCGTCGGCGTGTTTTGCAAACGCCACGGGCACGAAGCCAGGAGGCCGCGGCTGAGCACGGGAGCGCGGCGCGGCTGGGCAGCGGCCATGGGCAGGAGGGCGCGCAGCCGGGCGGCCGGGCGCGGGGGCGCGTTGCAACGCGGAGGCCGTGGTCTGGGGCGCGGCGCGGAGGGCGCAAGTCCGGCGGTGCGGACGGGCACGTGAGCGTGGCCGAGGCACGAGGCTGCCGACGCGGTCAGACGACGATGGCGCAAGGCGCGGCGTGGCCGGGCGGAGCCGGCCACGGCCTGGCGTGGGCGGCACGCAGAGGCCGGGGAGCGGCGTTGACGCGGCCAGGAACGGCCACGGCCGGCGACGAGGGCGCGAGGCGCGGCCGTGCGGCAAGTTTTGAGGCCCGTGCTCTCAGTTACGAGCGTGCTGATAACGTGTGAAGAATCGATTGTAAACGAACAAGAGAATCGAACAAATGAATCGATAAGATACTTTTCCATTGATGATTGAACACTTATATACAGGAGGAACGGACGCATCCAAAGGATGCGAAGGTTTAGAAGGCGGTTCCTGGAGGCGATGCTCCAGGAACGATACGTCGGTTCCACACCGAGGGGATATCCACGTGCGGTTACAAGTAGAGATTGAATTAACTAAATACATTAATTAATTAAATTCTAACAGTTTTTACGGTCCCATTTCCAGCTTCCCCTATCGTTATGAAGGCGGGGCGGAAGTTTCAGCCGTGCCCTCCATTTTGCCGCCGCATCTCGCCGTCGATTCTTGTTGCCCCGGCCACTCCGTGCCGTCGAGTAGTTCTGCCGCCCTCCGCCGCATCTTTCTCACCACTTTGTGAGCTCGCGGGTGGCCATTCCTTCCCGCGGTTGCGTGGTCGCCGCCACCGTCGTTGTGGAGCTTTGCTTGAACCCTTGTTGCGGTCAGAAGAGGTTGGTTCGGGCGCGATTGAGCCGCAGATTCATGTTAGCAGCCGCCGCGCCCGCCGGGCACCGCGGGTTTGGGGCCGGGCCTCGTGGGGAAGTAGGGGCGGCGGGTTTGCTACCGACCGGCGGTGGGGAAGAAGCAACGCCGTCCTTGCAGCCAAAAGTAATTTTTCTAGTGATTTTCATGGGTATTAATTTAGGAGACGAGCGATATGTAGATTAAATTATGGATTTTTTTAGATGGATAATGATTGGAGTTCGTCGTCGTCGTCGTTGGAGTCGGATGATTTCGACATAGCGGATTTTTTTGGCGATTATGTGGAGTGATACGTCTCTGTCGTATCTATAATTTTTGATTGTTTCATGTCAATATTCTATAACTTTCATATATTTTTGGCAGCATTTCATATTATTTTTGGGACTAACATATTGATCTAGTACCCAGTGTCAGTTCCTGTTTGTTGCATGTTTTTTGTTTCGCAGAATATCCATACCAAACGAAGTCTAAACGCGATAAAAATATACGGAGAATTATTCTAGAATATATGTGATTTTCAGAAAGTGAAATCAACGCGAGATGATGCCCGAGGCTAGGGCTGGACTAACAAGCTACTCGACTCGTTAAGCTTGTGATCTTAAGCTTGCGATCGTTAAGCTCATGATCGTTAAGTTCGTTAACTTTACCGAGCTCAAACTCTTGATCGGCTCGGTTCGTTAAATACTCATTAAGCTCGTGAGCGCTCACGAGCGCTCGTTACAGTTTACAATAATATAGAAGCATTCCATCATATATTCAATATTTAAACATATAACAAAGTAGTAATGCATCAACCTTTGCCAAATTTATACTTTCCAAATAGTAGCAAATAACGCAGCAACCAATAGCTAGCAGCAACACACAATGACACAATAAAATAACATTTGAACAACGACACAAAGTGACACAATCATAAGTCAAACCACCATTGACAAAGACAAGTACAGGACTTCAAAAGATAAAGCCGAACATGGCTTAGACGCTGATGCCGTCGGTGTTGGATCGAGTTCGATGAGCAGACTAGCAGTACATATTATATTAACTACTTCACCACTTCAGCATGACACTTCATCAACATAAGGTCTTACATAAATAATAATGACCGAAATAAAATGATAGCTGCTAGATAAGGAAATGCAAAGTAGCGCCTGCTCCTCACATAAGTTGCTCATCAGTTCATCTTCCTACATAGACATAGAGAAATTCACTAGTTATGATGCAAGCAAATATACAATGGTACAGCAATACAATCACTCTCAATAAAAATATGGGAAGCCTACTAGTTGCTTTCCGTCGTATCTTCAGGAAATGGAATGAACTCGACATCATCATCATTGCCCTCTTCCTACAAAGGTAAGTGCAAATATGCAATTTCAGTTAACATTTAGCAAGAGTCTAAGGTTACAAGAAGATAATACACAATAGAGAACACGTAATATTACCACTATAATTGTAGGCTTAAGCTGCTTTTCTTTTGATCCCTTGATGTAGCTAGAAGCACACACAAGGCCTCAACCATGTTTGGGCTGAGAGAGCTACGATAGTCATCGAGAATTCTGCCGCTCGTAGAGAATGTTGACTCTGATGAGACACTAGTTGCTGGTATAGTCAAGAACTTCTTTGCCATCTTTGCCATGATAGGATATCTATGAGCATTCAACCTCCACCAATCAACTATGCTGAACTTTGGATCTAGAATTGGATGGGTTTTGTCTTCAAGGTAACTGGTCAATTCAGATTTAGATGGCTCTGAATTTGTCTCCTCTAGGAAGGACTGAAACCCACTTGACAATGAGGACATGGATGTACTTGTTTGCCTACTAGATATTGAACTCTGTTCATTATTGTTGCCAGCCTCATTCTTGTGATTTTCCATCTCATAAGTAGCATACAGATCAAAGAATTTAGATTTCCTCGGCCTCACTACTGCCCTTCTCTTTACCATACATTTTCTTAAAACAGTAATCAACAAGTTTCATCTTAAACCTAGGATCAAGAATGGTGGCATTGACCATGACATTGTTCTTTTCCTTTTTTGTTTTTCCCACTGTTTTCATTTCCCTCACCTTCACTATTGCTTTCCCAATATTTATCAAACTTATCAAGCATTGCTTCTCCCATCTTTTTGAAGTTTGCATTCAAACCCATGGTATGCTCTACGATAGCAATCTTAACATTCATGATATATGGATAAAAAATGTTGGCAGTGGGATAGTTAGATCCTGATAATACAGTTGTTACCTCAGCAAACGATTTCAAGATGGGTTGAATCTTTTCATATAATGCCCACTCTTCATCTCCAGGCTACCATTTGTAGGTAGCATCTACCTCTGCATACTCCTTGAAAGCAGCCCTATACACAGTGCAAGCCTCTAGCATTCTGCATGTAGAATTCCATCTAGTAGCAACATCCATGCATAAACCTCTCCCAACTTCCATATTCAAAGACTTGCAAACCATCAATAATTTGTACATGCGTGTTGGAGATTTTTTCAAATACTTGACAGTATCCCTAAGCTTATTAATCAAAGTTTGCAATAGAGCAATGCCATCATTCACTATCAAATTGACAATGTGCGTAGAATAGTGAACATGGAAGTACTTAGGAATAAATTTAGTTGTTTCCTAGCAATGATCTTGTCCATCCGTCTCTTAGCAGCATTATCATTTGAGGAAGCATTATCCATAGTGATTGTCATGATCTTATCTTCTATTTTCCATTCTTGGCAACACTCAAAAACTGCTTGAGCTATGACACTACCCGAGTGAGGTGGATCTAGCTCTATGAAGTTCAAAACACGACATTGCATGACCCAATCATCATGTATGTAGTGAGTGACCACAACTAGGTATGAGAGAGTTTGGTTTGAAGCCCATAGATCACGTGTCAAATTAATGCTTTCGGCAGACTTTAGTTGCTTTTTAAGGATTTCTTTCTCGGAAAGATACACCTTCATGCATTCAGCTCTGATTTTCTTCCGACCAATGAACTTGTAGTACACATTCGTATATCTCATGAGGATATTGAACCAAGCATGTGAAGGAAATATGCCCTAGAGGCAATAATAAAGTTATTATTTATTTCCTTATATCATGATAAATGTTTATTATTCATGCTAGAATTGTATTAACCGGAAACATAATACATGTGTGAACACATAGACAAACAGAGTGTCACTAGTATGCCTCTACTTGACTAGCTCGTTAATCGAAGATGGTTATGTTTCCTAACCATAAACAAAAGAGTTGTTATTTGTTTAACGGGATCACATCATTAGGAGAATGATGTGATTGACATGACCCATTCCATTAGCTTAGCACCCGATCGTTTAGTATGTTGCTATTGCTTTCTTCATGACTTATACATGTTCCTATGACTATGAGATTATGCAACTCCCATTTGCCGGAGGAACACTTTGTGTGCTACCAAACATCACAACGTAACTGGGTGATTATAAAGGAGCTCTACAGGTGTCTCCAAAGGTACATGTTGGGTTGGCGTATTTCGAGATTAGGATTTGTCACTCCGATTGTCTCTGGGCCCTCTCGGTAATGCACATCACATAAGCCTTGCAAGCATTGCAACTAATGAGTTAGTTGTGAGATGATGTATTACGAAACGAGTAAAGAGACATGCCGGTAACGAGATTGAACTAGGTATTAAGATACCAACGATCGAATCTCGGGCAAGTAACATACCGATGACAAAGGGAACAATGTATGTTGTTATGCGGTCTGACCGATAAAGATCTTCATAGAATATGTGGGAGCCAATATGAGCATCCAGATTCCGCTATTGGTTATTGACTGGAGACGTGTCTCGGTCATGTCTACATTGTTCTCGAACCCGTAGGGTTCGCACGTTTAAGGTTTCAATGACAGTTATATTATGAGTTTATGATTTTTGATGTACCGAAGGAGTTTGGAGTCCCGGATGAGATCGGGGACATGACGAGGAGTCTCGAAATGGTTGAGACGTAAAGATCGATATATTGGACGACTATATTCGAACATCGGAAAGGTTCCGAATGATTCGGGTATTTTTCGAAGTACCGGAGAGTTACGGGAATACGTATTGGGACTTATTGGACCATACGGGAAAGAAGAAAAAGGGCCTCAAGGGTGGCCGCACCACTCCCCTTGGTCTGGTCCGAATTGGACTAGGGAAGGGGGCGCCCCCTTCCTTCCTTCTCCTTTTCCCTTCTCCTTTTCCTATTCCATATGGGAGGTGGAATCCTACTAGGACTAGGGAGTCCTAGTAGGACTCCACACTTGGCGCGCCCCCTCCTAGGACCGGCCTCCTCCTCCCTTGCTCCTTTATATACGGGGGCAGGGGGGCACCTCTAGACACAAGTTGATCCACATGATCATATTCTTAGCCGTGTGCGGTGCCCCCTTCCACCATAATCCTCGATAATATTGTAGCGGTGCTTAGGCGAAGCCCTGCGACGGTAGTACATGAAGATCGTCACCACGCCGTCGTGCTGATGGAACTCTTCCCCGACACTTTGCTGGATCAGAGTCCGGGAATCGTCATCGAGCTGAACGTGTGCTAGAACTCGGAGGTGCCGTAGTTTCGGTGCTTGATCGGTCGGGCCGTGAAGACGTACGACTACATCAACTGCGTTGTGCTAACGCTTCCGCTGTCGGTCTACAAGGGTACGTAGATCACACTCTCCCCTCTCATTGCTATGCATCACCATGATCTTGCGTGTGCGTAGGATTTTTTTTGAAATTACTACGTTCCCCAACAGTGGCATCCGAGCCTGGTTTTATGTGTTGATGTTATATGCACGAGTAGAACACAAGTGAGTTGTGGGCGATATAAGTCATACTGCTTACCAGCATGTCATACTTTGGTTCGGCGGTATTGTTGGACGAAGCGGCCCGGACCGACATTACGCGTACGCTTACGCGAGACCGGTTCTCCCGACGTGCTTTGCACAAAGGTGGCTAGCGGGTGACAGTTTTCTCCAACTTTAGTTGAACCAAGTGTGGCTACGCCCGGTCCTTGCGAAGGTTAAAACAACACCAACTTGACAAACTATCGTTGTGGTTTTGATGCGTAGGTAAGATTGATTCTTGCTTAAGCCCGTAGCAGCCACGTAAAACTTGCAACAACAAAGTAGAGGACGTCTAACTTGTTTTTGCAGGGCATGTTGTGATGTGATATGGTCAAGACATGATGCTAAATTTTATTGTATGAGATGATCATGTTTTGTAACCGAGTTATCGGCAACTGGCAGGAGCCATATGGTTGTCGCTTTATTGTATGCAATGCAATCGCGCTGTAATGCTTTACTTTATCACTAAGAGGTAGCGATAGTCGTGGAAGCATAAGATTGGCGAGACGACAACGATGCTACGATGGAGATCAAGGTGTCGCGCCGGTGACGATGGTGATCACGATGGTGCTTCGAAGATGGAGATCACAAGCACAAGATGATGATGGCCATATCATATCACTTATATTAATTGCATGTGATGTTTATCTTTTATGCATCTTATCTTGCTTTGATTGACGGTAGCATTATAAGATGATCTCTCACTAATTATCAAGAAGTGTTCTCCCTGAGTATGCACCGTTGTGAAAGTTCTTCGTGCTGAGACACCATGTGATGATCGGGTGTGATAGGCTCTATGTTCAAATACAACGGGTGCAAAACAGTTGCACACGCAGAATACTCAGGTTATACTTGACGAGCCAAGCATATACAGATATGGCCTCGGAACACAGAGACCGAAAGGTCGAGCGTGAATCATATAGCAGATATGATCAACATAGCGATGTTCACCAATGAAACTACTCCATCTCACGTGATGATCGGACATGGTTTAGTTGATTTGGATCACGTAATCACTTAGAGGATTAGAGGGATGTCTATCTAAGTGGGAGTTCTTAAGTAATATGATTAATTGAACTTAAATTTATCATGAACTTAGTCCTGGTAGTATTTTGCAAATTATGTTGTAGATCAATAGCTCGCGTTGTTGCTTCCTTGTGTTTATTTTGGTATGTTCCTAGAGAAAATTGTGTTGAAAGATGTTAGTAGCAATGATGCGGATTGGATCTGTGATCTGAGGTTTATCCTCATTGCTGCACAGAAGAATTATGTTCTTGATGCACCGCTAGGTGACAGACCTATTGCAGGAGCAGACGCAGATGTTATGAATGTTTGGCTAGCTCAATATGATGACTACTTGATAGTTTAGTGCACCATGCTTAATGGCTTAGAATCGAGACTTCAAAGACGTTTTGAACATCATGGAGCATATGAGATGTTCCAGGAGTTGAAGTTAATATTTCAAGCAAATACCCGAGTTGAGAGATATGAAGTCTCCAACAAGTTCTATAGCTAAAAGATGGAGGAGAATCGCTCAACTAGTGAGCATGTGCTCAGATTGTCTGAATACTACAATCGCTTGAATCAATTGGGAGTTAATCTTCCAGATAAGATAGTGATTGACAGAATTCTCTAGTCACCATCACCAAGTTAGTAGAACTTCCTGATGAACTATGATATGCAAGGGATAACGGAAACGATTCCCAAGCTCTTCGTAATGCGGAAATTGACGAAGGTAGAAATCGAGAAAAACATCAAGTGTTGATGGTAGACAAGACCACTAGTTTCAAGAAAAGGGCAGAGGGAAGAAGGGGAACTTCAAGAAGAACAGTAAGCAAGTTACTGCTCAAGTGAAGAAGCCCAAGTCTGGTCCTAATCCTGAGACTAAGTGTTTCTACTGCAAAGGGACTGGTCACTGGAAGCGGAACTACCCCAAGTGATTGGCAGATAAGAAGGATGGCAAAGTGAACATAAGTATATTTGATATACATGTTATTGATGTGTACTTTACTAGTGTTTATAGCAACCCCTCAGTATTTGATACTAGTTCAGTTGCTAAGATTAGTAACTCGAAACGGGAGTTGCAGAATAAACAGAGACTAGTTAAGGGTGAAGTGACGATGTGTGTTGGAAGTGGTTCCAAGATTGATATGATCATCATCGCACACTCCCTATACTTTCGGGATTAGTGTTGAACCTGAATAAGTGTTATTTGGTGTTTGCGTTGAGCATGAATATGATTTGATCATGTTTATTGTAATACGGTTATTCATTTAAGTAAGAGAATAAATTGTTGTTCTGTTTACATGAATAAAACCTTATATGGTTACACACCCAATGAAAATAGTTCGTTGGATCTCGATCGTAGTGATACACATAATCATAATATTGAAACCAAAAGATGCAAAGTTAATAATGATAGTGCAACTTATTTGTGGCACTGCCGTTTAGGTCATATTGGTGTAAAGCGCATGAAGAAACTCCATGCTAATGGGTTTTTGGAATCACTTGATTATGAATCAGTTGATGCTTGCGAACCATGCCTCATGGGCAAGATGACTAAAACGCCATTCTCCGGAACTATGGAGCGAGCAACTGACTTATTGGAAATAATACATACTGATGTATGAGATTCGATGAGTGTTAAGGCTCGTGGCGGGTATCATTATTTTCTGACCTTCACAGATGATTTGAGCAGATATGGGTATATCTACTTAATGAAACACAAGTCTGAAATATTTGAAAAGTTCAAAGAATTTCAGAGTGAAGTGGAGAATCATCGTAACAAGAAAATAAAAGTTTCTACGATATGATCACAGAGGTAAAATATTTGAGTTACGAGTCTGGCCTTCAGTTAAAACAATGTGAAATAGTTTCACTACTCACGCCACCTGGAACACCATAGCATAATGGTGTGTCCGAACATCATAACCGTACTTTATTAGATATGGTGCGATCTATGATGTCTCTTACCGATCTACCACTATCGTTTTGGGGTTATGCATTAAAGACAGCTGCATTCACGTTTAAAAGGGCACCATCTAAGTCCGTTGAGACGACACAATCTGAACTGTGGTTTGGCAAGAAACCAAAGTTGTCGTTTCTTAAAGTTTGGGATTGTGATGCTTATATGAAAAAGTTTCATCCTGATAAGCTCAAACCCAAATCGGAGAAATATGTCTTCATAGGATACCCAAAGGAGACTATTGGGTACACCTTCTATCACAGATCCGAAGGCAAGACATTCATTGCTAAGAATGGATCCTTTCTAGAGAAGGAGTTTCTCTTGAAAGAAGTGAGTGGGAGGAAAGTAGAACTTGATAAGGTAATTGTACCTTCTCCCTTATTGAAAAGTAGTTCATCACAAGAAATCTGTTCCTGTGACTACTACACCAATTAGTGAGGAAGACTAATGATGATGATCATGTAACTTCAGATCAAGTTAATACCGAATCTCGTAGGTAAACCAGAGTGAGATCCGCACCAAAGTGGTACGGTAATCCTGTTCTGGAAGTCATGTTACTAGACCATGACGAACTTGCGAACTATGAGGAAGCGATGATGAGCCTAGATTCCGCGAAATGGCTTGAGGCCATGAAATCTGAGATGAGATCCATGTATGAGAACAAAGTATGGACTTTGATTGACTTGCCCAATGATCGGCGAGCCATTGAGATTAAATGGATCTTCAAGAGGAAGACGAACGCTGATAGTAGTGTTACTATCTACAAAGCTAGAATTGTCGCAAAAAGGTTTTCGACAAGTTCAAGGTGTTGACTATGATGAGAGTTTCTCACTCGTATCTATGCTTAAGTATGTCCGAATCATGTTAGCAATTGCCGCATTTTATGAAATCCAGCAAATGGATGTCAAAACTGCATTCCTGAATGGATTTCTGGAAGAAGAGTTGTATATGATGCAGTCGGAAGGTTTTGTCGATCCAAAAGGAGCTAACAAAGTGTGCAAGCTCCAGCGATCCATTTATGGACTGGTGAAGCCTCTCGGAGTTGTAATAAACGCTTTGATAGTATGATCAAAGCATATAATTTTATACAGACTTGCGGTGAAGCCTGTATTTACCAGAAAGTGAGTGGGAGCACTACAACATTTCTGATAAGTATATGTGAATGACATATTGTTGATCGGAAATGATGTAGAATTATTCTGCAAAGCATAAAGGAGTTTTTTTAAAGAAGTTTTTCAAAGAAAGACCTCGGTGAAGCTGCTTACATATTAAGCATCAAAATCTATAGAGATAGATGAAGACGCTTGATAAGTTTTTTCAATGAGTACATACCTTGACAATATTTTGAAGTAGTTCAAAAATGGAACAGTCAAAGAAAGAGTTCTTGGATGTGTTACAAGGTATGAAATTGAGTAAGACTCAAAGCCCGACCACGGCAGAAGATAGAAAGAGAATGAAAGTCATTCCCTATGCCTCAGCCATAGGTTCTATAAAGTATGCCATGATGTGTACCAGATCTATTGTATACCCTACACTGTGTTAAGCAAGGGAGTACAATAGTGATCTAAGAGTAGATCACTGGACATTGGTCAAAATTATCCTTAGTGGAATAAGGAAATATTTCTCGATTATGGAGGTGACAAAAGGTTCGTCGTAAAAAGTTACGTCGATGCAAGTTTTGACACAGATCTGGATGACTCTAAGTCTCGATCTAGATACATATTGAAAGTGGGAGCAATTAGCTAGAGTAGCTCCATGCAGAGCATTGTAGACATAGAATTTGCAAAATACTTACGAATCTGTATGTGACAGACCCGTTGACTAAAATTATCTCACAAGCAAAACATGATCACACCTTAGTACTCTTTGGGTGTTAATCACATAAATGATGTGAACTAGATTATTGACTCTAGTAAACCCTTTGGGTATAGGTCACATGATGATGTGAACTATGGGTGTTAATCACATGGTGATGTGAACTCTTAGGGTTGAATCACATGGCGATGTGAACTAGATTATTGACTCTAGTGCAAGTGGGAGACTGAAGGAAATATGCCCTAGAGGCAATAATAAAGCTATTATTTATTTCCTTATATCATGATAAATGTTTATTATTCATGCTAGAATTGTATTAACCGGAAACATAATACATTTGTGAATACATAGACAAACAGAGTGTCACTAGTATGCCTCTACTTGACTAGCTCGTTAATCAAAGATGGTTATGTTTCCTAACCATAAACAAAAGAGTTGTTATTTGATTAACGGGATCACATCATTAGGAGAATGATGTGATTGACATGACCCATTCCATTAGCTTAGCACCCGATCGTTTAGTATGTTGCTATTGCTTTCTTCATGACTTATACATGTTCCTATGACTATGAGATTATGCAACTCCCGTTTGCCGGAGGAACACTTTGTGTGCTACCAAACGTCACAACGTAACTGGGTGATTATAAAGGAGCTCTACAGGTGTCTCCAAAGGTACATGTTGGGTTGGCGTATTTCGAGATTAGGATTTGTCACTCCGATTGTCGGAGAGGAATCTCTGGGCCCTCTCGGTAATGCACATCACATAAGCCTTGCAAGCATTGCAACTAATGAGTTAGTTGTGAGATGATGTATTAAGGAACGAGTAAAGAGACTTGCCGGTAACGAGATTGAACTAGGTATTAAGATACCAACGATCGAATCTCGGGCAAGTAACATACCGATGACAAAGGGAACAATGTATGTTGTTATGCGGTCTGACCGATAAAGATCTTCGTAGAATATGTGGGAGCCAATATGAGCATCCAGGTTCCGCTATTGGTTATTGACTGGAGATGTGTCTCGGTCATGTCTACATTGTTCTCGAACCCATAGGGTCCGCACGCTTAAGGTTTCAATGACAGTTATATTATGAGTTTATGAGTTTTGATGTACCGAAGGAGTTCGGAGTCCCGGATGAGATCGGGGACATGACGAGGAGTCTCGAAATGGTCGAGATGTAAAGATCGATATATTGGACGACTATATTCGGACATCGGAAAGGTTCCGAGTGATTCGGGTATTTTTCGGAGTACCGGAGAGTTACGGGAATACATATTGGGCCTTATTGGGCATACGGGAAAGAAGGAAAAGGGCCTCAAGGGTGGCCGCACCCCTCCCCTTGGTCTGGTCCGAATTGGACTAGGGAAGGGGGGCGCCCCCTTCCTTCCTTCTCCTTTCCCCTTCTCCTTTTCCTATTCCATATGGGAGGTGGAATCCTACTAGGACTAGGGAGTCCTAGTAGGACTCCACACTTGGCGCGCCCCTCCTAGGGCCGGCCTCCTCCTCCCTTGCTCCTTTATATACGGGGGCAGGAGGGCACCTCTAGACACAAGTTGATCCACGTGATCATATTCTTAGCCGTGTGCGGTGCCCCCTTCCATCATAATCCTCGATAATATTGTAGCGGTGCTTAGGCGAAGCCCTGCGACGGTAGTACATCAAGATCGTCACCACGCCATCGTGCTGACGGAACTCTTCCCCGACACTTTGCTGGATCGGAGTCCGGGGATTGTCATCGAGCTGAACGTGTGCTAGAACTCGGAGGTGCCGTAGTTTCGGTGCTTGATCGGTCGGGCCGTGAAGATGTACGACTACATCAACTGCGTTGTGCTAACGCTTCCGCTGTCGGTCCACAAGGGTACGTAGATCACACTCTCCCCTCTCGTTGCTATGCATCACCATGATCTTGCGTGTGCGTAGGAATTTTTTTGAAATTACTACGTTCCCCAACAGCATGCTCTACCATCCTAAAGGGATAATCATGCACAATTATCATCTTTGCTATGATCTTAACAACTTCTGCATGATTGTATTCATGGTTTACTATGAGATATGCACCTAGCTTTTCAGGATCAAAGTTGATTGTACCTTGCTGTAGTTGTCTTCCCTTCTTGTTTAGATAGACTGAACAAACATCTTTATGCCTATTGAGACTAGTAGTTGACCCCCCAGGAGTATAAGCAAACAATTTAGCACAATGCAAACATTTTGCCTTCGTAACAACAACCCCTGGCAACCTCTTACTTACAACCTTGACCTCCTTGAAATGCCGTCAACATTCTGCACGTTTAAGTCTCGCTTTCTTCACCTTCACCTTAGTACCATCCACTGCTGCCTTTTTCCTTTTCCCTCCTTTCTTTTCCCTCTCTTTGCCATTGACCTCAACTTCCGTGTCATCTCGATTGTCTCCTGATCCAAGAGAAGGCTCTGACATATCATCATCCATATCATATGCCTCTGCCTCATCAACCTCCTCATACCCTTCATTGATCTCTACCCATTCATCTTCATCGCCATCATCTTCCTATGGAAAATGAAATAGCATGATTCAGATTTTACAAGCCAAACATTTACAAAATACTATCAATGCAAATTGATTGATTGATTAGGAATACAAATAATGAATAGAAGCACATACAAAATAATTAGTAAGTATCACTAGTTCAGTACATAATTAATTGCAATGTGCAAAATTGTATCAAGACTTCCAATAGTTTTATACCATATTAGAAGTTGCATTAAATAGTAAGTGGTAGTGATACTAATAACCATCTAAACTAGTAGAAGTCAGGACATTTACTTACTAGACTTGTAACGCCCTCGATGCGGCTATATCTCCTACGTGTCGAAGCACGACTTAGAGGCATAACCGCATTGAAAGCAATGTCGCAAGTAAGATAATCTTCGCAACAACCCATGTAAATAGATAATAGGGGAAAAAGGTACATAGTTGGCTTACACTCGCCACGTCACACAAATACATGAATAACATTACAATCATCCAATACACTCATGGTCCGACTACGGTACCAAAATAAAAGATCAACCCCAACATGCGACACGGTCCCGATCGCCCCAACTGGGCACCACTACTGATCATCTGGGAAATACACATAGTAACAGCGAGAGTCTTCGTCGAACTCCCATTTGAGCTCAAGCGCATCATCTGGAACGGAATCATCGGTCCCTGCATCTGGTTTGGAAGTAATTTGTGAGTCACGGGGACTCAGCAATCTCGCACCCTCGCGATCAAGACTATTTAAGCTTATAGGTAAGGCAAGGTAATATGTGGAGCTGCAGCAAGCGACTAGCATATATGGTGGCTAACCTGTTCGCAAAAGAGAGCGAGAAGAGAAAGGCAAAGCATGAACGAAGAACTATGATCAAGAAGTGATCCTATAACAACCTACGTCAAACATTACTCCAACACCGTGTTCACTTCCCGGACTCCGCCGAGAAGAGACCATCACGGTTACACACACGGCTGATTCATTTTAATTAAGTTAAGTTTCATGTTATTACAACCGGACATTAACAAATTCCCTTCTGCCCATAACCGTGGGCACGGCTTTCGAAAGTTCAAATCCCTGCAGGGGAGTCCCAACTTAGCCCATCACAAGCTCTCACGGCCAACGAAGGATATTCCTTCTCCCGAGACATTCCGATCAGACTCGGTATCCCGGTTCTACAAGACATCCTCGACAATGGTAAAACAAGTCTAGCAAGACCACCCGCTGTGCCGACAAATCCCGATAGGAGCTGCACATATCTTGTTCTCAGGGCACACCGGATAAGCTAAGCGTACGGGAGCCAACGTAACCCAAGTTGCCAAGGGATGGCCCCGCACGGTGCTCTGGGTTGGACCAACACTTAGAGAAGCACTGGCCCGGGGGTTTAAAATAAAGATGACCCTTGAGTCCGCGTAACCCAAGGGAAAAAGGCTAGGTGGCAAATGGTAAAACCAATGTTGGGCATTGCTGGAAGAGATTTATTCAAGGCGAACTGTCAAGGGGTTCCCATTATAACCCAACCGCGTAAGGAACGCAAAATCCGAGAACATAACACCGATATGACGGAAACTAGGGCGGCAAGAGTGGAACAAAACACTAGGCATAAGGCCGAGCCTTCCACCCTTTACCAAGTATATAGATGCATTAAGATAACAAGATAATATAGTGATATCCCAAAATAAACAATGTTCCAATAAGGAACAAACTCCAATCTTCACCTGCAACTAGCAACGCTATAAGAGGGGCTGAGCAAAGCGGTAACATAGCCAATCAACGATTTGCTAGGACATGGTGGGTTAGAGGTTTGACATGGCAATTTGGGAGGCATGATAAGCAAGTTGTAGGCAACATAGCATAGACATAGAAAAAGAGCGAGCATCTAGCAAGCAAAGATAGAAGTGATTTCGAGGGTATGATCATCTTGCCTGCAAAGTTGCCAGAGTTGACTTGATCCTCGTAAGCAAACTCAACGAGCTCCTCGTTAGCGAACTCGTCTCCCGACTCTACCCAAACAAGACAAACAAGCAAAAGGAACACAATCAACCACGTGCAATGCTCGAACAACATGATGCAAACATGGTATGCTATGCGGGATGCGGTATGTGATGCATATGCAAGATTTGACAAGGAATGATTAAACCTGGCCTCAACTTGGAAAACCACGAGTGCCACTGGAAATGTGAGGTGATTTCGGTTGAAATCGATATAAAGATCACCGGAATCGGATGCACGGTTTGGAAATGACAAGCAAAACAAATATGACACCGGTCTGCGATAAACAACAAGTAGCCATCTAAATGCATCAAGATAAATATGCTACAACACTCAAACATGACAACAAAATACATGGCAGGGATCCACTCATGATGCTTGACAAAAGATGAACACTGAGCTACGGCCAATTCATCCATTAACAGGTTCAAACAAGCATGGCAAAAATGCAAACGATAACAGGTTTCATCGGGTAGCCCATTTAGAGCATGAAAACTACATACTACAGGAACTTAACATGGCAAAGCAAGGCATGACATGAAGCTACTCAAAACACTTAACAAAAGTCCCTTAGTAACCTTGAGCCAAAGGGATCAGAAAATACAATTGCAAGCATGCGAACATGGCAAAAACATAATCAGATTACAGACTTAGAGAAAAACTGGAGCATGCAAATCTGTTAACGAGTAGGCATGTTCACGAGCTCGATGCACTCGCTATAGAGCATGGTATGACAAACTAAGCATACACCCATCAAGAATACATATCATAGAAGCTAGACATGGCAAGAACAATAACATAGAATGCACGGATCAATAACAACATCCTCGGCAAAATCGCTAACAAGTCAACAATCTGCCAGGATTCACGAAATAGCAAAAGTAGAGCTCGATTGACTCAAGCTAGGGTGCTCCGTAATTGCAAACAAAGACATGTATGGATAGAGCACCACAATTTTAACAAATCATCCTTACCGATCATCCTCAAAAGAGGCACGGATCACTAGGAAACAACATGAACATATGGCATAATGACAGAAATCACAACAAGGACTTAGAGGAATTCTAAGTCCCTGAAATCAGCATTAACGAATGCATTACTTTGCAAGCTTGTGCTAGTCACCACACATATCACAAAAATACATGGTAAACACCTCTGTAAAGATGGCATGGCATATAACAAAACTCATGTAGAACTCAGGAGCATATCATGCACACATTAATCATGGCAAAAATGACAAATAGCTATTTGATGAAACAGATCTGACAATTTTATCACATAGCCCTCTTCCAACAGCATTTTGGGCATCAAGATGAGCTCAAATGAAAATGATGCAATGATATGAAATGATGTACTCTCTGAGTCAAACATTTTGATATGCTACACGCGCAAAACGGAGCTACATATGCGGAGATACGACATGACGAAAAACGCAAAAAAACTAGGGTTTCGGGAGGAAAGTCAACCGAAACTTCTCAGATCCAGATCTGGCGCGGTTTAGGAGGTTCGCCGGCGCCGGAGTTCACTGTAGCCGGACTTGTCGTGGATCTCACCGGAGGAAGAAGCCGAGGGGAGGAGAGGCCGGGGCGGCGCCGGCGTGGCGCGGGAGCTCCGGGCGGCGAGGTTGGCGTGGCGAGGCGACGACCAAGGCAGAGGAGCGGGGCGGTGCGGCGGAGTCCGGCGATGGCGCGCGGCGGCGCCGGCCGGCGAAGGGCGGCGCGCGGCGTCGGGCGTGAGGGAGAGGCGCCGATCCGCGGCGGCGGAGGGAGGGGGCCACGGGGGCCGGCTCCGGGCTCCCCGGGCCGCACGGTGAGAGAGAAGGCGGGCAACATGTGGCACGCGCTGATAGGCTGGGCGCGGTGGCGGGATTCGTCCGGCGGCGGCCGGACGTGTCCGGTGGCGGCCGGACGTGTCCGGTGGCGACGGGGCGATTTTTAGGGTTTTGGAAGGAGGGGATCCGGGAATTTCGGAGGAGGGGCTAGTTTTATAGGTAGAGGGAGCTAGGAAGCTCCAAATGGAGTGCAGTTTTCGGCCAGGCGATCGTGATAGAATGCTCTAGGTGATGGAGAGGGTTTAGGTGGGTTTTGGGCCAAATTGGAAGGGTGTTGGGCTGCAACACACACGAGGCCTTCTCGGTCCCTCGGTTAACCGTTGGAGTATCAAACGAAGTCCAAATGGCATGAAACTTGACAGGCGGTCTACCCGTAGTAAACCAAGGCCGCATGGCAAGTCTCGGTCCAATCCGGAAATGTCTAACCCCCACACACGAAAAGAGGTAGAAAGGACCACCGGAGGAGATAGGAGTGCCGGAATGCAAAACGGACAACGGGGAAAATGCTCGGATGCATGAGACAAACACGTATGCAAATGTAATGCACATGATAACATGATATGAGATGCATGACAAAGACAACAACACACGGAGATAAAAACCCGAACCCGAGGAAAAAAATAACTTAGGCCGGAAACGGCAAGAGTTGGAGTACATATAAGGTAAATTACATCCGGGGTGTTACAAGACTGCTTTTGCATTTAAGTAGTAAGTTCCACAAGATTTCCACAAAAATTCAGCTAGATACTTCAACATGACTTATCTGTTGCTTGTGTTAGTGTGTTTGCGACAAAGAATTTCACCTAACTACAAGTGTATTTCCACAATCAATTAACAACAGTCTACACTAGTACTTCAGCAGATTCACTAGGGCATCAAAGATTCAAAGTATATGCTAATATGAACTGGAATGTAATAAAAAATAAAAATAAGAGTGTGAGACAAACAATCTAACCAGTCCTGATCCAACACCGATGGCATCAGCGTCAGAGCATGTCGGTGGTGTCGCTACCTCTGTTCTTGGATGCCTTTGCTGCCGAGGATGACAAGGCTTTGCTGCTGTCGAAGGAGACTCCCGCGATGCAAAATCGGAGGCCGAAGTCCTCTTCCTCACCACCTTCTTTCGGGCCTTAGACTCCATGCTTGGAGTCCCGGCTGCAGCCGATGGTCGCTCAGCCATTCCATGGGGGGCGCGGAAGGAGATGAGGAGATGGTGGAGGCGGGGGAATGTCATCGCTGGCGGCTACCGGAGTAGAGAAGGAAGTAGAGCCACGCCGCCACACCGTGGTCAAAGACCTAAACCTAGCCGCCGCCCTATTGCTTTTCCCACCTCCCTATAGTCCGCGGTCTCCTTAGCTCCTCCTCTGGTCTCTTGACTCTTCATATGTAGTGTGTGGGCGTGGCTAGGCCAACTGACCAGATTCCCATGAGGTCGGATGTGAACAGAACGTGAGCAGAATTAGAGCCGAGGTGGGCTGTGGCCTGTGGGCCGTGCTAAGCACTAAGCATTTTGCTTCTAGTAATAAAACAAAAAATTAGTGATCTAAAACTTAACGAGCCAAATGAGCTACTCGTGATACTCGCGAGCAAGCTCGTTAAGCTCGTTTATATTAACGAGCTAAAATTGTTTTTCAGCTTGGCTCATTAACTAACGAGCACGAGCCTTAACGAGTCGAGCTTCCGAGTGCTCGTTAAACTCATGAGTAACGAGCTTTTCGTTCAGCCCTACCCGAGGCGCCCACAAGCTCAAGGGGCGCGCCCCCTACCCAGGGCGCGCCTGGCAAGCTTGTGGCCTCCCCGCAGGTCGGTTGGAGGTGTCCTTCAGCCGCAAGGAAGCTTATATCCGGATAAAAATCATGTTAAAATTTTAGCCTAATCGGAGTTACGGATACCCGAGAATTTAAGAAACGGTGAAAGGTCAGAAAACAGAACGAGAAACAAAAGAGAACAGAGAGATAAGATCCAATCTCGAAGGGGCCCTCGCCCCTCCACCACCATGGAGGCCAAGGACCAGAGGGGAAACCCTCGTCCCATCTATGGGGGAGGTCAAGGAAGAAGAAGAAGGAGGGGGCTCTCTCCCCCTCTCTCCCCGTGGCACCGGAGTGCTGCCAGGGCCATCATCGTGACGACGATCTACACCAATAACCTCGCTACCGTGAAAACAAACTTTGTCCCCCTCTATGCAGCAATGTAACACCTCTTCTCCCCACTATAATAATCCACTTAAACATGGTGGTCAATGATATATATTATTTCTCAATGATGTATGGCTATCCTATGATGTTTGAGTAGATCCGTTTTGTCGTATGGGTTGATTAATGATCGTGATTTTGAGTTTTATGTTTTATTTTGGCGTTGTCCTATGATGCTCTCTGTGTTGCGCAAGCGTGAGGGATCCCCGCTGTAGGGTGTTGGAATATGTTCATGATTCTCTTATGGTGGGTGGCGTGAGTGACAGAAGCATAGACCCGAGTAAGTGAGTTGTTGCGTATGGGAGTAAAGAGGACTTGATACTTACTGCTATGGTTGAGTTTTACGTTAATGATCTTTAGTAGTTGCAGATGCTTGCTAGAGTTTCAATCATAAGTGCATATGATCCAAGTAGAGAAAGTATGTTAGATCATGCCCCCTCATATAAAATTGCAATAATGATTACCGGTCTATTTATCGATTGCCTAGGGGCAAATAACTTTCTTGTGACAAAAAGCTCTCTACTAAAACTAACTTAATTGTTTCTTTATCTAAATAGCCCCTAACTTTTATTTACGTGCTCTTTATTATCTTGCAAACCTATCCCTTTACACCTACAAAGTATTTCTAGTTTCATACTTATTATAGGTAAAGTAAACATAAAGTGTGCGTAGAGTTGTATCGGTGGTCGATAGAACTTGAGGGAATATTTGTTCTACCTTTAGCTCCTCGTTCGGTTCGACACTCTTACTTATCGAGAAAGACTACAATTGATCCCCTATACTTGTGGGTTATCAATACCTTTTTCTGGCGCCGTTGCCGGGGAGCAATAGCATGGGGTGAATATTCTCCGGTGTGCTTGTTTGATTTACCACTAGGTAGATTTTATTTTCCATTCTAAGTTGTTTTATATCTTTACTTATGGATATGGAACATGAAATACCAAAAAAAGGTGTACTTGCTACTCATGGAGATAGGGAACCTCCTAAAACCCTCGATGCTCGTTATGTGAAAAATATTAAATAGTAAACACTACTTTGATAATCCTGAGAAAACCCCATTCAACTTGATAATGGGAGACACGTTGGATCAACATGAATACTTTAGGGATTATCGCTTGACTCAAAAAGGGAAACTCTTATGGGATCAAATTGAAACGTGGCAATGGTATGCTTGGAATTTATGTTTGAGAAATGGTTATACTTGCTGCTCTAGGATGAAGGCTCCACACCTTCCCTTTTCATGTGAATTTAATGATAATGAAACCTTGGCTTCTTATGCTAATGGTATATATGATTACTATGATGTGGAACAAATAAAAGAATTTGTTGCTTTTAAGGGTGCTTATGAAATTGAACATTTCTTTGAAAAGTATGAAGATTTTGATGATGCTGTTTGTAGACCTGAAAATTTTGCTATACTTAAATATTGCTATGAGAATTATGAATATAATGCCGATATTAATGAATTTATTGAGAAAGTCTCCGCTATCCAAGAAGAGACTAATATTTTGCAGGAATCTATGGAAGAAGAAATTGATGACACTGTGAGCTCATTTGATGAAAAAGATGAGGAGGAGAGCGAAGAACAAAGGGAGGAAGAGCGGATTAGCTACCCATGCCCACCTTCTAATGAGAGTAACTTTTCAACTCATACATTGTTTAATTTCCCTTCATGCTTACCGAAGGGTGAATGTTGTGGGTGGCCATTAAGGGCATGAATCCATCCTCGACCCCCGGCCCGGATGGCCTCCCGATGAAGTTCTTCCAGACTTTCTGGGAGGTAATTAAGCCAGAGGTGATGGCCCTTTTTGAGGAGTTCTACGTAGGATCCATCGACCTCACTAGGCTGAACTTTGGGATAAGCACCCTCATCCCCAAAGTAACTAGAGCATCGGATATCCGCCAATTCCGCCCGATTACGACGATGAATGTCATATTCCGCATCCTTGTGAAGGGGTACACCGTTAGGGTGGCCCCCATTGCGGACTGGATCACCCACCTTGATCAGTCGACATTTATCCAGGGATGTTATATCCTTGACGGAGCCCTAGTGTTTCACGAAGCACTCCATGAGGTACCCGCCAAACACCTCAAGGCGGTCTTCCTGAAACTTGACTTCCAAAAGGCATATGACACGGTCAGTTGGTCCTTCCTTCGGGAATGCTTGCTTCGGAAGGGCTTCGACGACAGATGGGTGACTCGCGTGATGCAAATGGTCTCCTCGGGCCGGACCGCATTTAACATAAATGGCGAGATTGGGCCATACTTCCCCACATTCTGTGGGGTTTGTCAGGGTGATCCCTTCTCTCTGTTCCTCTTCAACATGGTTGTTGATGCTATAGCAGCCATCTTAGATAAAGCCAAGGCTGCGGGGCATATTAAGGGCATAGTCCCGCACCTAGCAGGCGGGAATGGGATTTCCCTCCAATTTGCAGATGACACCATTATCATAGTGGACGGATCAGCGAGCGACATCACAAACTTGAAGTTCCTCCTGCTTTGCTTTCAGCAGATGTCTGGCCTCAGGATCAACTTTGATAAGAGTGCGGTGATGGTCTTGGGATACTCCCAAGACGAGCGATAGAGCATCGCAGACCGTCTTAATTGCCAGCTTGGGAGCTTCCCCACGTCTTACTTGGGGATCCCCAATAGCGACACGAGGCTCATGGTAGCCGAGTTGCGCCCCATGGTGGGTAAACTGCAGCACCACATTGAACCCTAGCAGGGCCGGTGGCTCTCGAAGGCAGCACAAACGGTGCTCATTAACTAGTCCCTTTCCAGCCTGCTCCTATTCATTATGAGCTTCTATAGTCTGCCTAAGACTCTGCACCATGAGATTGCTATAGTTCAGGGGCGCTTCTTCTGGGCTGGCGAGGGCGATAAGTAGAAGCACCACATGGTGCGGTGGACGGAGATCTGTAAACCTCGTGATGAGGGCAGACTCGGGATCATGTCCTCCAAGCGCATGAACATTGCCCTCTTGACTAGGTAGCTTTGGCGGATTGCGAACGACGAGGGTGGCTTGTGACTTCGCATCATCTAGCAGAAATACCTCCTTGGCCAGCCACTCGCCTTCTGCCAGCGGTCCGGTGGCTCCCAGTTCTGGCAATCCATCATACAACTCCTCACAGTCCTCCGCATCAGGACCTCGATTGCGGTTGGATCTAGCACCACCACTTTGTTCTGGTTCGATAGTTGGGCTGGGGACATCCCCTTTGTGTCTCGCTTTCCCGACCTGTTCACCATCGCGGTTGATCCGCAGATTTCTGTCGCGATGGCCCTTATTGACTTAGGGCAACTCACGTTCCGGAGACCATTTGGACCAGCGGAGAATGCTGATTGGCAGGACTTGCTCGACTGCATCACTCTGCATGAGCCTGACCTTGATATGGGAGATGACCGCACCAGGTGGCGACTAGAGCCATCTGGGCAATTCTCCATGAATTCTCTCTACCAGGCTATAGCCCCTTCGCCGGGCCCTGAGGCTCTCACCACCATCTGGGAGATCCGGCTCCCCTTGAAGATTAGGATCTTTTTGTGGCAATGGATTCGCGGCCGCCTCCCGTCTGGCATGGAGGTCCTGAAACGCAATGGCCCTGTTGATGGGTGTTGCCCGCTCTACGGGCTGAAGAGAATTCGAACCATATCTTCTTCACCTGCGTGTCCGTGCACTTCCTCTGGAGCTGTTTCCGTGAAATAGTGGGTGGAAGCTGGGACCACAACAACTTCCCCGCTCTCTTCGCCGAACTCCAGGCGTTACCATCCTCATCTCACCACATTAGGTGGTTGACTATCAGTGTGCTAGCCTGGACGCTGTGGACTGTTAGGAATAAGCTTGTGATTTAGCGTATCCCTCTTCGTCGCGCTACTGACGCTTTGTTCAAATGGTCTGGTTACTTGCAGCTTTGGAGGCCGCTTAGCCGCCCTAGGGAGAGAGACGCCATCACCTCCATCATCATCCAGCTTCACGCGATGGCTCTCCGGATGGCTCGACCGCCTCCCCCTCCACCACCGGAGCCAGATTAGATCTTCTCTACCTCGCCACCGCCGCTTATGTGTTGTGCGTGCTTGCGTCTGTGTTGGGCTTGTTGTGTTGTGCCCACAGCTGAACCCGTGTAGTGTTTGTGTGCTTGTGTGTTGGACCTTGACTATGGTGGCGTTGTGTGTGTGTGTTGTTCGGTTGGTACCATGTTGACTTTGTGCTCAGTGGTTGCTTTATGTATAAAGCGGGGCCAAAGCCTTTTTTAGTAAGGGTGAGTGTTATGATGATTGCTATGATCCCATTGATTTGTTTGAAATATCCCTTTTTGATGAAATTGATGCTTGCTATGCTTGTGGCCATGATGCCAATATGAATGATGCTTATGGAGATGAACTTGCTATAGGTCCTTATGTTATGAAAGAAATTGTTTCTATTGCACCCACACATGATAGTCGTATTATCTTTTTGAATTCCCCCAACTACACTATATCGGAGAAGTTTGCTCTTATTAAGGATGGTATTGATGGGTTGCGTTTTACCACTACACATGATGATTTTTTGATGAATATAATATGCATGTGCTTGTTGGTCCTACTTGCAATTATTATCATAGAGGAACCACATCTCCGCCTCTCTACGTTTCCAATACGATAAAATTGAAGAAACTATTTATGCTATGCATTGGCCTTTACTTGATGTGCATGAATTGTTCTTTTATGACATGATGATGCATATGAAGAGAGTTAGACTTTGTTTTTGCATGATATAAGTTTCTTTGTGCTCAATAATAAATTACAAATCATTGGTAATTAAAATTGGCTTTGATATACCTTGGGATCCGGGTGGATGCATTGCTTGAGCACTTTATGCCTAACTTAGCGGCTTTAAAGAAAGCATTGCCTGGGAGACAATCCAGAAGTTTTAGAGAGTCATTATATTCTATTGAGTGCTTTTATAAAGTTTAAAAACAAAAAAATATAGAGGGAAATCTAAAACTTTTTCAAAAAGAAAAGTAGAAGTAAAAAAGGCGAGCACTGTTGAAGTGGGGGAGCTCCTTGAACTTTATTCATGCCCATGAAAACTTTGCAAATCTTGAATTATAGAAAATTTTCAACAAAAATAATTCCCCCCTTGTACAAATCCATTATATTATAAAAATAATGTGCCAAGATTTGCCTTTAGGATGATTAGGTTGCTTGTTTGGTATGTGCAGTGCAAAAATAGAAACTCTGTCTGTGGTGCGTGAATTTACATTTTTTACTAGAATGTCAAAAGTTTCTGAAATTTTTACACAGTAGTGCTATGCAAATTTTTTATTTTGTCCTATTTTTCACAATTTTTTGAGCTACATAAGTATGGCCAATGTTCAGATTTCTACAGATTGTTCTGTTTTTTATGCATCGTTTTACGTGTTTTGATGAATCTATGGATTGTATCGGTGATATAAGCCATGGTGAAGTTAGAGTACAATATTTATAATGCAAAAGTAGATATGGATGGGTTTGCAACAATATTTAAAGTAGCGATTTGCTTTATTATACTAACGGATCTCACGAGGGTTTTGTTAAGTTTTGTGTGATTGAAGTTTTCAAGTTTTGGGTGAGATCACGATAGATGAAGGAATAAGGAGTGGCAAGATCCTAATCTTGGGGGTGCCCGATGCACCCCAAGGTAATATTTAAGGACTCCCAAGCAACTAAGCTTGGGGATGCCCCGAAAGGCATCCCCTCTTTCTTCTAACGACTATCGGTAATTTTACTTGGAACTATATTTTTATTCGTCACATGATATGCGCAAATTCTTGGAGTGCCTTTTGTTTTTATATCTCCTTTTATTTTATGCACCATGCTGGTATGAGATGGTCCTTGGTTGAATAGTTACTTTGGAATCAACAATATAAGATCTGAATTTATCACAAGCAAACACAACTGCTAAAAATTCTTTTTCAGTAGTAGCATAATTTCGTTGAGCACTGTCTAGAGTTTTACTAGCATAATGGATAACATTTAACTTCTTATCAACTCTCTGTACTAGAACAACACCAACAACATAATCACTAGCATCACATATAATTTCAAAAAGCAAGTCTTAGGCATGCAAGTCTTAGGTGCTAATTAAGTCGTTTTATTATCTTAGCACAACGTCTGCGCCTGACTTTGTACAAAGGGTTACATGCACATCGGCAAGGCTTGTACGAAAGGTGGTCGCCGGGGGCTAAGCCCGGCAGTTGCGCCTTACGGGTAGAATTTATGAAGATGCTCAATATTCCATGAGTTTTGCATTTTGATGCCATCTTCGGTCTCCAGACAGACCGCGTCAGGTCTGTTGACTTGTACTACCCGGTAAGGACCTTCCCACTTCGGCGTCAACTTGTTGGAACCCTTGGCAGACTGAACGCGCCTAAGGACAAGGTTGCCTTCCCCAAGGCTCCCGGCATGAATCCTGTGGCTATGATAGCAGCGCAAGGCTTGCTGGTAGCGTGCAGCACACACAACAGCCCAGAGATGATCTTCCTCGAGGAGCACGCCATCATCCGTAGCTGCTCTTGCTCTATTTCGTTGTAGGAAAGTACTCGAGGTGACCTGTCTATGAGTTCCGTGGGTGATGAGGACGTCAATACCATTGTTACACCCACAACCCCTGCTGTTATACATACTGGACCAATTACTAGAGCTTGCGCACGCCAATTGAGTTATCAGGTACTTTCGTTTCTTGGTAACAATTCTAATGTTCATGAGAATATGATGCTGCCTAAATTGGATACATTTGTTTTGCTTACAAATGAAGGGCCTAGCTTGGACAAGAAAGATGAACCTTGGAGCAAGTTCAAGCATGGAGATGATGGCATGCGCAAGGGGAGCAAGAACGGAGTTACAAGTGATGATTCCAGGACTTTGAAGCCACCATAATGAGTGCATGAAGCCTTGGACGAAATATACACGATGCCACTTCATAAGTTTCGTCCAGAGGCTATTCTAGGTGCTGCGTCACCTTATTATTGGGCCAGGCCCATGTATTTTCAAAGTACTTAACTATAGACTGTTTTTAGAGTCCGTATGTGTGGGGAAACAAGAGTTAGGGTTGGTTTCAGACCCCTCCACCAAGGGCCACGAAATTCCCCTTCTCTCCTCCATATATACAGCCCTTAGGGCATCGTTTAGACTTTGGGTTTTGTTTAGATTAAAAGTTCGCCATAGCTGCAACTTCGCGTACTTCGTTTATGTTCAACGACCAGACCAAGACGTCATAGAACCCCACCTTGATCAATAAAGCTATCATCTTATATTCGCAATATCCAGATTGCAATCTCAGTTTCTTGCTTGTTCATCGTTTGCTCGTAGGAAACAGGCCCTCGTGGTCAGGTTGATCGTGCTCCGGCGTGGTCAATAACCCCTCGGAGTTGGTTTAGCAATTGCTAAGGCGCGACGTCCTCGCACGTTCGTAGTCGGATCGTCAAAAGTCGACTTCCTCTAAAATGATAGCCACCATCTCATCGAAAGACGGGACACCTTTGCCTCTATCAAGTGGTATCAGATTTTCAGGTTGCTTGGTGAGATTTTCCAGTTTTTCATAGTTTAGATCGAGTCTGTTCTTCATACCTACAGTCCACGAAAAAGCCAACAAAAAAATTAGGGTTAGTTCATCATATCCGAACCAATCTGAGCCTTTGCATAGTCTTTTTAGAGTTTTGCTTTGTTGAATTTGCGGTTGCATCATCGTGTCGAGTTGCTGGTCTTAGCATCTAGTCCCTTAGAGTTTCGAGTTCTATTCATAGGTTGTCACGCCGCCGCCGCACCATCGTCATCATCATTGCCATATACCACCACCCCACCATATACATCACCGCTGCAATATACAACCACCAATCCGAGTCCACACATACCATCGCCATATAGAACCACCAGTCCGAGTTCCACCAGATTCATCGCCGCCACCAGTCCGAGTTCCACCAGATTCATCTCCGCTACCAGTCCTAGTCCGAGTCTAGTATTTGTTACTTTGATTTCGAGTTCCAAATCACGCGATACTTCGAGTCGTGACAGAGTAGGACTCCTGAGATTCCGTGCTACCCGCAGAAGAAAAATAGTTCCAAACTAAAAAAAAAACTAAGTCTGGAAAATTCTGGCTAGGCAGTTTTTAGACCATTTGTAGACTTCTTCGAAAAAATTTTTGTTGCGGAGCAAAAAAAAGAGGAAAAAAGTGCAAAAAAAGATAAAAAAATTTCAGAGCGTGCTCCTGCCTTGTTTACGTGTAGCGCCGTGATTTTGTTAGTGTTCTAGGCTCGCTTCTCTAGCACGGTCTAGCCTAGGACCAGCACAGTACCGTCGTTGAGCGTTTATTCAACATTGCATCTCTGAATTGATTATTGCTGGCCCTTTTTGCTACCATATTATAAGCCTTCCCAGCTCCACATACATCTACGTTGTGCATTTGACTCTCCCTGGTAATCGCTCTATCCAAGTTTTGAGAGTTTTGACTACGACGGTTGCTGATCACCGCCTGCTGCTGGGTAAGAACTGGTAAGAATTTGAGATTTGCTTGACGGATTTGTGACATCCACCACCACCTCTTGTTAGTAGTCTGTAGGATCATATTCTTGTGTGTTTCTCTTGCTGCTAACCATGGCAGGATCACAAGCCGATGAGACTGACTGGGAGAACATGACAAATAAGGAGTTACATGATAAATTTCAGCAAATGATGAGTGGATAGGTGCAAGATGTGCTAAATAGATTTGAAGAGGCCATGGAGAAGATAGATGGCATGGAGAATACGTTCGAAACAAAGCTCGATAACAAGTTTAATGAATTGCTCGCGCGTCTTCCACCACCACCACCGGCTGCCCCTAACACACCTCAACAACAACAATGTCGCTTTCCAAATCAAGTGGGACGAGCACAACGCGTTCCCATTGACCCTGGGCAAAATTCTGGTGTCGCTGTTGATGCTTCTGCCGCTCCTGCTGCTACTACAGAGGTGGAGGACCATTACGAGGATGAGGTTGACCAAAATCAAAACTACGTGCAACCACCAGCACCACCACCACCAGGTCGTCCTCATGCATATCATCGCAACGGTAGGGCTGCACCACCACCCGAGGTACATGACCATCTTCCTAAACTAAAATTGAATATTCCACCATTTAAGGGTGGATATGTTCCTGATATATATCTTACTTGAGAGTTAGAAACTGAACAACGATTTACATGTTTACAATATCCTGAGGAGAGACTGTTCCTGTTGCTGTCTGTGCTTTAACTAGCTTTGCATGTGTTTGGTGGTCCGAACATTGTAGATTATATCCTATTCCAACTACTTGGGCTGCTTTGAAAACTGCTATGCATACTCGTTGGGTTCCACCATATTATCAACATGAATTACTTCAAAAATTGCAGCGTTTAAGATAAGGACAAAATTCTGTAGAAGAATATTATCAGGAATTACAAACTAGCATGATTAGATGTGGTATTGTTGAGGAGAATGACGCTATGCTTGCACGTTTTATGGGTGGATTAAATAGAGAGATTCAGACCATTCTAGAGTATAAGGAGTATACTAATATCACTCGTTTATTCCATCTTGCTTGTAAAGATGATTGTGAAGTGCAGGATCGACAGGCATTGGCGCGAACTAACTTTTCTGCAGGTCGATCTTCATCATGGACACCACGTGCATCCTCTACTTCCACTCCACCAGCACTTCCATCAGGTGCCACCTCCAGCCGTGATACAAGAAAGCAGGCACAACCACCACTATCTTCCAAGAGCACACCTGTCGGGCCTGCGCAGAGCTCTTCTTCTTCCATGGCATCAAAAGGGCACACCAGTGATATAATTTGTCATCGCTGTAAGGGAAGAGGACATTTTGCGAGAGAATGCCAATCTCAGCGTGTGATGATTGCTACTGAGGATGGTGGGTATGAGTCCGCTAGTGACTATGATGAGGAGATTTTGGCTCTTATTACACATGAAGAACACGGTGGAGAGGATTCTGATCATGAGAGGCAATACATGGCTACTGAAGATGCTAACATGTATGAATGTTTAGTTGCTCAACATGTTTTGATTGTGCAGGTTATACAAGCTGAGCAAAATCAGAGGCATAATCTGTTCCATACAAAGGGAGTTGTGAAGGAATGTTCTGTTCGTGTCATCATAGATGGAGGGAGCTGCAATAACTTGGCTAGCATGGAGATGGTGGAGAAGCTATCTCTCACCACAAGACCACATCCACATCCTTACTACATCCAATGGTTCAATAACAGCGGCAAGGTTAAGGTAACACGTACTGTTCGTGTGCATTTTAGTATCTCTACACATGCTGATTATGTTGATTGTGATGTGGTACCTTTGCAAGCATGTCTATTACTTGGTAGACCATGGCAATTTGATAAAAAATCTGTACACCATGGTAGAAACAATCAGTATACTCTTGTTCATAAGGATAAAAATATTACTTTGCTTCCTATGACTCCTGATTCCATTTTGAAAGATGATATTAATAGAGCTAATAAAGCAAAAAAGGCGAAAAATAAAAGTGAAAATCAGATTGTGGAAAAAGAATTTGAGCAACAAATGCATCCTAATAATAAACCATCTAGTGTTGCTTCTAAAATTAAATTGAAAAGTGCATGTTTACTTGCCACCAAATCTGATATTGATAATTTAGATTTTAGAAAATCTGTTTCCTATGCTTTTGTGTGCAAAGAGGCATTATTTTCATTCGAGGACGTGCCTTCCTCTTTGCCTCCTGCTGTCACTAACATTTTGCAGGAGTTCGTTGACGTCTTTCCACAAGACGTGCCATCGGGATTACCACCTATTCGAGGGATTGAGCATCAAATTGACTTAATTCCCGGTGCATCATTACCCAACCGTGCACCATACCGTACCAATCCAGAGGAGACGAAGGAGATTATGCGTCAAGTACAAGAATGAAGGAAATATGCCCTAGAGGCAATAATAATGTTATTATTTTATTTCCTTATATCATGATAAGTGTTTATTATTCATGCTAGAATTGTATTATCCGGAAACATAATACTTGTGTGAATACATAGACAAACTAAACGTCACTAGTATGCCTCTACTTGACTAGCTCGTTAATCAAAGATGGTTATGTTTCCTAACCATAGACATGTGTTGTCATTTGATTAACGGGATCACATTATTAGGAGAATGATGTGATTGCCATGACCCATTCCATTAGCTTAGCACCCGATCGTTTAGTATGTTGCTATTGCTTTCTTCATGACTTATACATGTTCCTATAACTATGAGATTATGCAACTCCCGTTTGCCGAAGGAACACTTTGTGTGCTACCAAACGTCACAACGTAACTGGGTGATTATAAAGGAGCTCTACAGGTGTCTCCAAAGGTAAATGTTGGGTTGGCGTATTTCGAGATTAGGATTTGTCACTCCGATTGTCGGAGAGGTATCTCTGGGCCCTCTCGGTAATGCACATCACATAAGCCTTGCAAGCATTGCAACTAATGAGTTAGTTGCAAGATGATGTATTAAGAAACGAGTAAAGAGACTTGCCGGTAACGAGATTGAACTAGGTATTGAGATACCGACGATCGAATCTCGGGCAAGTAACATACCGATGACAAAGGGAACAACATATGTTGTTATGCGGTCTGACCGATAAAGATCTTCGTAGAATATGTGGGAGCCAATATGAGCATCCAGGTTCCGCTATTAGTTATTGACCGGTGACATGTCCCGGTCATGTCTACATTGTTCTTTTTTTGAGGAACTGAGACAGTGGGGGAGGCCCCCACTGTCATATATTAATTATCACAACACATTTACATAGTGTGTTACATCATGTACATGGCACCCATCCCACTTTGTGGTGATGGGGTAAAGAGTAAAAGGGGGTGTGCTAATCAGAGGGCAATGAATCTAGAAGTAAGAAGATGAAGTCTTTCTTAATATCTTTAACCCTATACTGTAAAAGGCCAAAATCTTCCTTGAATCTGTTTAACCAGGATTTGTATGTAGGTTGGATATTTCTGAACAGCTTGTTATTCCTCTCTTTCCATATACTCCAGGAAGCTTGTAGTATAATTTCCATGAATAGAGGTCGATTCCAGCTAATTTTTGCTTGTTCCATCCAGGACAATCTGTTGGCTTGTGGTCCAGGGTCCAAACCAAAAGTGGCCCAGCAGCTTCTACTGAATGGGCATGTGAGGATCATATGATCAATATCTTCTTCTTTTTGTCCATAGAGTAGGCAGCTAAGGTTAGTACCAATATTGTAGTGTCTTCTTTTCAGCATGTTTCTTGTGTTTAATCTATCCGAAAGTACCAGCCAGCCAAAAACTTTGATTTTGGTCGTGACTTTTGATTTCCATAACCACTGGTACGATTTGTGGGCCCTCATATCTCTGAAGTAGAAGCTATAATATTTTTTCACAGAGAATTCTCTACTCCCCCAAGTGTAAGACCATACATCTTTTGCGTTTTGACTGTTGTCAAAAGTTATTTGTGCCATAAGGCCTTGCATATCTTGTACCTCCTCTAGGGCTTGGCTGGAGAGTGGCAGATAGAACTGTTCCTCTAGGGACTTGATGGTCAGGAAGTCTTTGACCGAACAATCTTCATTTCTTGCATATGAAAATGCCCTGGGATGTGTGTCTGTGAGAATTTCATCCAGCCAAAGATCTTTCCAGAATAGCACATTATCTCCAACAAGCATCTGAACCCTTGAGATCCCTCTAAAAATAGGAGTTAGTTTAAGAATGTCTTTCCACCAAAATGATCCACATGGGTCAGAGGCATGTGGAATTTTGTCAGTGTAATAAGTGGACCAGATCAATTCAACCCAAGGGAGATCATATCTATTGTAGAATTTGTGTAAGTACTTTAATAGCAACGCATCACTTTGTATCCAGAGGTTTATTATCCCAAGCCCTCCGCATTTTTTTGGTCTGCATACTTTGTCCCATGCAGCTAAGGAATTACATTTTTCACCTTGCTCTATTTTTTTTGTCCATAAACATTTCCTTCTCAATTTATCCAACAGCTCAAGTATTTTTGCTGGAAATCGAAGTGTGCATAGTGCAAAAATTGTCAGTGAGGTAATTACTGTGTTGAGGAGAGATAATTTGGAGCCATATGACATCATTGACAGAGTGGACGTTAGCCTTCTTTCCATATTGCAAACGATTGGCATTAGATCTTGTACAGAAGGTTTAGTGGTGCCAAGAGGTAAACCGAGGTATGTGAAGGGCATTTTCCCTATTTTGCATCCAAAGATTTGAGCAATGTCTTGGCTTAAATTCGCATCACAATTCATAGGAATCAAGGTCGATTTGTGGAAGTTTATTTTGAGGCCAATGGAGGTGGCATAGACAGTGAGGATCCCTTTCATTAATTGCGCTTGGTCTTGACAAGCCGGCATTATGATTATGGTGTCATCCGCGTATTGTATGACAGGGTAATCCTTTTGATTTGGTCTTGGGAATGGTAGATGTAGGAGACCATGTCTGAAGGCATCATTAATGGCCGCTTGGAGAAGATCTGCAGCTAGAACAAATATAAGTGGAGAGAGGGGGTCTCCTTGACGCACACCACTTTTGCAAAGAAATTGTCTGCCCGGCACTCCGTTAAGAAGAACTAAAGATTTCCCCGTGGAAAATATTGTTTGAATCCATTGGATCCATTTATCATTGAAACCCATGTGCTTCATTATGTCTAGCATTGCATCATGCTCAATGGTGTCGAAAGCTTTTGCAAAATCCAATTTAAGGAGGACAATTTTGTTCTTAGATGTTTGGCATTGATGTATATATTCGAACGCCCATGCAAGGCAATCTTGAATTGCTCTGCCCTTGATGAAACCATATTGGTTTCTATGTATGATCTTTAGAATGAGTTTTTGGAGTCGGTTGGCAAGCAGTTTAGTGACGACCTTTAGGCAACAATTGAGGAGTGTGATGGGTCTGAAATCATTGACTATGGCCGGAGAGGAGATTTTAGGTATTAAGGTTATGTACCCATCATTGATGCTCTCAAGGTTTAAAGTCCCTTCATGGAACTGGTCGCACAATTTATAGAAATCCTCCTTGATAATGTGCCAGCAAGATTTAAGAAAAAGTCCAGTAAAACCATTCGGCCCTGGTGCTCTATCCACAGGCAATTCCTTAATGACAACATCAATTTCTTCTTTAGTGAATGGTACTGTCAGCTAATCCAGGTCATTACGCTTTTTGATAATATTGGCTAGATGAAATTTCATTTGGAATTCTCTTGAAGTGCCCAATCTCTCTTTAAAGCTTTGGTAAATTAGTGCTCGAACCCGTAGGGTCCGCACGCTTAAGGTTTCGATGACAGTTATATTATGAGTTTATGAGTTTTGATGTACCGAAGTTAGTTCGAAGTCTCGGATGTGATCACAGACATGACGAGGAGTCTCGAAATGGTCGAGACATAAAGATTGATATATAGGACGGCTATATTCGGACACCGGAAGTGTTCCGGATGATTTCGGAGAAAACCGGAGTGCCGAAGGGTTACCGGAACCCCCCCCCCCCCCGGGAGAAGTAATGGGCCTCATGGGCCCTAGTGGAGAGAGAGAGGGGCGGCCAGGGTGGGCCGCATGCCCCCTCCCCCTCTGGCCCGAATTGGACTAGGAGAGGGGGGGCGGCGCCCCCCTTTCCTTCTCCCTCTCCCCTTCCTTTCCCCCTCCTAGTAGGAGTAGGAAAGAGGGGAGTCCTACTCCTACTAGGAGGATGACTCCTCCTTGGCGCGCCCTAGGGCCGGCCAGCCTCCTCCCCTTGCTCCTTTATATACGGGGGCAGGGGGCACCCCTAGACACACAAGTTGATCCATGTGATCGTTTTCTTAGCCGTGTGCGGTGCCCCCTTCCACCATACTCCTCGATAATACTGTTGCGGTGCTTAGGCAAAGCCCTGCGACGGTAGAACATCAAGATTGTCACCACGCCGTCGTGCTGATGGAACTCTTCCCTGACACTTTGCTGGATCGGAGTCCGGGGATCGTCATCGAGCTGAACGTGTGCTAAAACTCGAAGGTGCCATAGTTTCGGTGCTTGATCGGTCGGGCTGTGAAGACGTATGACTACATCAACCGCGTTGTCATAACGCTTCCACTGTTGGTCTACGAGGGTATGTAGATCACACTCTCCCCTATCGTTGCTATGCATCACCATGATCTTGAGTGTGCGTAGGAATTTTTTTGAAATTACTACGTTCCTCAACAAAGAACTGCTCGACAAAGGTTATATACGTGAATCCCTTAGTCCTTGTGCTGTTCCTATCATTTTATTGCCGAAAAAGGATGGTATGTCGCGTATGTGCGTTGATTGTAGAGGCATCAATAATATTACTATTCGTTATCGTCATCCTATTCCTAGGCTAGATGATATGCTTGATGAATTGAGTGGCTCTACAATATTCCCCAAAGTTGATTTGCGTAGTGGATACCATCAAATTCGTATGAAATTGGGAGATGAATGGAAAACGTCATTTAAAACTAAATTTGGATTGTATGAGTGGTTAGTCATGCCTTTTGGGTTAACTAATGCACCTAGTACTTTCATGAGGTTAATGAATGAAGTTTTACGTGCTTTCATTGGACGATTTGTGGTAGTTTACTTTGATGACATATTGATTTATAGGAAATCTTTGGAGGAACATTTGGAACATTTATGTGCTGTTTTTATTGCTCTACGTGATGCACATTTGTTTGGTAACCTTGGAAAGTGCACCTTTTGCACCGACCGAGTATCTTTTCTTGGCTATGTTGTTACTCCACAGGGAATTGAAGTTGATAAAGCCAAGATTGAAGCTATTGAGAGTTGGCCGCAGCCCAAAATGGTCACACAAGTGAGGAGTTTCCTTGGCCTCGGTGGTTTCTATATGCGTTTTGTGAGAGATTTCAGCACCATTGCTGCACCTCTCAACGAGCTTACAAAGAAGGATGTGCCTTTTGTTTGGGGTACCGCACAGGAAGAAGCCTTCACGATATTGAAAGATAAGTTAACACATGCTCCTTTACTCCAACTTCCTGATTTTAATAAGACTTTTGAGCTTGAATGTGATGCTAGTGGAATTGGACTAGGAGGTGTGTTATTACAAGATGGAAAACCTGTTGCATACTTTTCTGAAAAATTGAGTGGGCCTAGTCTGAACTATTCTACTTATGATAAAGAATTATATGCTCTTGTTCGGACTTTAGAAACATGGCAACATTATTTATGGCCAAAGGAATTTGTTATACAGATCATGAATCTTTGAAACACATTAAAAGTCAAGCAAAACTGAACCGTAGACATGCTAAATGGGTTGAATTCATTGAGACTTTCCCTTATTTCATTAAACACAAGAAGGGTAAATAAAATGTTATTGCTGATGCATTGTCTCGTCGTTATACTATGCTTTCACAACTTGACTTTAAAATATTTGGTTTGGAGACCATCAAAGAGCAATATGTGCATGATGCTGAATTTAAAGATGTATTGCAGAATTGTAAGGAAGGGAGAACTTGGAACAAGTTCGTTCTTAACGATAGATTTGTGTTTCGTGCTAACAAGCTATGCATTCCAGCTAGCTTCGTTCGTCTTTTGTTGTTGTAGGAGGCGCATGGAGGAGGACTAATGGGACACTTTGGCGTGAAGAAGACAAAGGACATACTTGCTACACATTTCTTTTGGCCAAAGATGAGACGGGATGTTGAGCGTTTTGTTGCTCGCTGCACTACATGTCAAAAAGCAAAGTCACGACTCAATCTTCATGGTTTATATATGCCTTTGCCTGTACCTAGTGTTCCTTGGGAGGATATATCTATGGACTTTGTTTTAGGTTTACCTCGAACAAAGAAGGGGAGGGATAGCATATTTGTTGTCGTGGATAGGTTCTCGAAAATGGCACACTTTATACCATGTCATAAAAGCGATGATGCTGTTAATGTTGCTGATTTGTTCTTTCATGAAATTATTCGCTTGCATGGTGTGCCAAATACTATTGTTTCAGATCGTGATACTAAATTTCTTAGTCACTTTTGGAGATGTTTATGGGCTAAGTTGGGGACTAAACTGCTTTTTAGTACTACTTGTCACCCCCAAACTGATGGACAAATTGAAGTAGTCAATAGAACATTGTCTACGATGCTTAGGGCTGTTTTGAAGAATAATAAGAAAATGTGGGAAGAATGCTTGCCTCATATTGAATTTGCTTATAATCGTTCATTGCATTCTACTACTAAGACGTGCCCTTTTGAAATTGTGTATGGTTTCCTACCTCGTGCACCTATTGATTTTTTGCCTCTTCCATCTTCGGAGAAAATTAATTTTGATGCTAAAGAACGTGCTGAATTGATTTTAAAAATGCATGAGTTAACTAAGGAAAACATTGAGCGTATGAATGCTAAATATAAACTTGCTGGAGATAAGGGTAGAATACATTTTGTGCTTGCACCTGGAGATCTTGTTTGATTACATTTGCGTAAGGATAGATTTCCTAATTTGCGCAAATCAAAGCTAATGCCACGTGCTGATGGTCCTTTTAAGGTGTTAGAGAAAATAAATGATAATGCATATAAACTTGAGTTGCCTGCAGATTTTGAGGTTAGTCCCACTTTTAACATTGCAGATTTGAAGCCTTATTTGGGTGAGGAAGATGAGCTTTCGTCGAGGACGACTTCATTTCAAGAAGGGGATGATGATGAGGAAATCAATACCATTGTTACACCCACAGCCCCTGCTGTTATACATACTGGACCAATTACTAGAGCTCGTGCATGCCAATTGAGTTATCAGGTACTTTCGTTTCTTGGTAACGATTCTAATGTTCATGAGAATATGATGCTGCCTAAATTGGATACATTTGTTTTGCTTACAAATGAAGGGCCTAGCTTGGACAAGAAAGATGAACCTTGGAGCAAGTTCAAGCATGGAGATGATGGCATGCGCAACGGGAGCAAGAACGGAGTTACAAGTGATGATTCCAGGACTTTGAAGCCACCATAATGAGTGCATGAAGCCTTGGATGAAATATACATGATGCCACTTCATAAGTTTCGTCCAGAGGCTATTCTAGGTGCTACATCACCTTATTATTGGGCCAGGCCCATGTATTTTCGAAGTACTTAAGTATAGGCTGTTTTTAGAGTCCGTATGTGTGGGGAAACAAGAGTTAGGGTTGGTTTCGGACCCCTCCACCAAGGGCCACGAAATTCCCCCTCTCTCCTCCATATATACAGCCCTTAGGGCATCATTTAGACTTTGGGTTTTGTTTAGATTAAAAGTTCGCCATAGCTGCAACTTCGCGTACTTCGTTTGTGTCCAACAACCAGACCAAGACGTCACAGAACCCCACCTTGATCAATAAAGCTATCATCTTATATTCGCAATATGCAGATTGCAATCTCAGTTTCTTGCTTGTTCTTCGTTTGCTCGCAGGAAATAGGCTCTCGTGGTCAGGTTGATCGTGCTCCGGCGTGGTCAATAACCCCTCGGAGTTGGTTTAGCGATTGCTAAGGCGCGACGTCCTCGCACGTTCGTAGTCGGATTGTCAAAAGTCGATTTCCTCTAAAACGATAGCTACCATCTCATCAAAAGACGGGACACCTTTGCCTCTATCGGTGGGGAGCACTGCTTCCGCCCCATGTACTAGGGAGAAGGGAGTCTGGCCGGTAGCTCGATTTGGTGTCGTCCGAAGGGACCAAAGAACCATCGGCAGCTCATCAATCCATCGTCTGCCGTATTTTTGCAACTTACTAAAAGTTCTCGTCTTGATCCCCCGCAGTACTTCAGCATTCATCCTCTCAGCTTGCCCATTGCTCCATGGATGAGCAACAGAGGCGAAGGAGACCTTGCTTCCAAGGCTTTGGATGTACTGCATAAAGGTGCGGCTTGTGAACTGGGTGCTATTATCGATAATCGCTCTGTTGGGTACTCCAAAGCGGCACACCAATCCTTTCTAGAACTTGACAGCTGATTGTGCGGTCACCTTCTTCACTAGCTCCACCTTAGGCCACTTTGTAAACCTGTCGATTGCCACGTACAAGAATTCAAAGCCCCCGACAGCACGGGGGAATGGGCCCAAGATATCGAGCCCCCATACTAAGAATAGCCAGGACAAAGGGATCGTTTGGAGAGCTTGAGCTGGTTGATGAATGTTTTTGGAATGGAACTGGCAGGCTTCACACTTGGTGACTAGCTCAGTTGCATCCTAGAGGGTCGTGGGCCAATAGAAACCCTGTTGGAAGGATTTTCCGACTAGGGCTCTCGATCCAATGTGATAGCCACACATACCCATGTGTATCTCTGCCAACAGCTTCAGCCCATCTTCCCGGCAGATGCACTTCAATTTCACCCTGATTGGCCTCTATCTATACAGTGCGTCATCGACAAACTGGTACATATTGGACCGTCGAGCTACCTTTTCAGCTTCTTCTTGCCCTTTGGGAAGTTCTCTTGTTTGAAGGAAATGGACTATGTGTTGTGCCCAAGTTGGAGCCTATGGCTCGACAACAAGGACTAAAGGCACCTCCTCATTCGTGGGAGCTCTCTCCTCGACCGCAAGAACTTGTGGTTCTGCAGGAGGGTGCTGCTCACCGACTGAAGTGAGGTTACCCCCGGCAGCCTCTTTACTAGCAGCTCTAGGAAGCTCTGCCGGGAAATGCTTGTTGGGGTTCAACTTTCTTATTTTTCTGGTCATCTTTGATGGGGACACTGATGGTTGAGTTAGATGGAGGACAAAAGACCCTGGTTCCACAGGAAGCTTTTGTGCAACACACTTTGACAAGTGATCAGCAATGCCATTTTCCACACGTGGCACATGCTCTGCTTGTAATCCATCAAAGTGCTCTTCTAGCTTTCTCACCTCCTCCACATATGCCTCCATCAACAGACTCTGATAATCTTTATTGACTTGCCTCACCACGAGTTGATGGTCTCCGCGGATAATCAGTTTCTTGATTACCAACTCCATTGCAATTCCGAGTTCGGCAAGGAGCTCCTCATACACACAAGTGTTATTGATGGCCTTCTCTCGGGGGAAGTGCATTTGAACCACATATTTGAGATGCTCTCTAGTGGGCGTGACAAGAAGCACGCCGGCTCCGGCGCCCTACAGCAAGAATGCACCATCAAAATACGTGATCCACTCCCGAGGCGCCTCTTTGCCGGGGAAAACTGTCTCTGGTACTTCTTCATCGAGAGTGGGCGTCCATTCTGCAATGAACTCCGCTAATGCCCTGCTGTGAATAGTTGAGGTGCTCTCATACTTTAAGCCAAAGCTTGACAGCTCTAGTGCCCACTCGACTATTCTGCCTGTGGCTTTGGGGTTCCTCAATATGCGCTGTATTGGAAAACGGGTGACAACTGTGATCTCGTGGACTTGGAAGTAGTGGCGCAGTTTCCTCGAGGCCATGACAAGGCCGAAGATCAGCTTTTGCACTTCAGATTATCTTCACCTAGGCCCCTGTAACAGGGAGCTGACAAAGTACACTCGCTGCTGCGCCACTTTCTTCCTTGACGCGGTTTTGGGATCGCCTTCATTGGCTTGCCTCGTCCCCCCCTAGTTTGTGTCGAGTCCTGCCATGGGTGCTTCGGCTCCATCTCCGGAGGAAACAGTTGCTGCGGCTGCTTCTTCATCCACTTCTCGTCGTGCCACCAGTGCTGCACTAACCATTTGATTTGTTGCAGCTAAGTATAGCAACAATGGCTCTTGCGGTTTAGGCGCGACTAAGGTGGGAGTAGAGGAACCGTAAGTTTTTAGGTCTTGCAGCGCTGCTTCTGATTCCGGGGTCCACTTCATTGGGCCAACCTTTTTCAAGATTTCGAAGAAAGGCAAGGCACGCTCAGCAGACTTGGAGATGAACCTACTCAGTGCGGCAATGCATCCAGCCAAACTCCTTACGTTCTTGACAATCTTGGGTGCTTGTATCTCCTCAATTGCCCTGATCTTCTTGGGGTTGGCCTCTATTCCCCGTTGGGACACAAAGAAACCCAGGAGCTTGCCGGATGGGACACCAAACACATATTTCTCAGGGTTTAGCTTCAAATTGATCTTGCGCAAGTTTGCAAAGGTCTCTTCCAAGTCATGAATGAGTGTTGATCTATCCTTGGTCTTGACTACTATATCATCCTTATAAGCTTCTACGTTTCTGTGCGGCTGGGGTTCGAAACCAATCTGTACTGCTCTCGCGAAACTGGATCCGACGCTCTTTAACCCTAAGGGCATACGTACAAAGCAGTACGTACCACATGGAGTTATGAACACAGTCTTATCTTGATCTTCCTTGGCCATAAATATCTGATGGTACCCAGAGTATGCATCCAAGAAGGAAAAAAGATCACATCCGGAAGTGGAATCAACAATTTGGTCAATGCGCGGCAGGGGGAAAGGGTCTTTCGGGCATGATTTATTCAAGTCAGTGAAGTCAATGCAGATCCTCCATTTCCCGTCAGCCTTGCGCACTACCACTGGATTTGCTTACCAAGTTGGATGTAGTACCCCTCTGACCAAACCAGCCGCTTCAAGTTTCTTGATTTCCTCGGTAATAAACTGCTGCCGCTCTAAAGCTTGCTTTTTGACCTTCTGCTTGACGGGCCGAGCATGAGGGTAAATAGCAAGGTGATGCTCGATTACCTCCCTAGGAACACCAGGGATGTCAGATGGTTGCCAAGCAAACACATCGATATTCACCCGCAGGAAGGCAATGAGCGCACTTTCCTATTTATCATCAAGGGTGGCACTGATGGTGAATGTACCGTCAACGCCATCCTGCCATGTGTGGCACCCCGACTCAGAGAAACCAAAATGCCCCGTATTCCAGCCCAGAGATCGAGGAGAAGTCTTCTATAATACGACACTGCTGAGCATAGAACAAACTAGTTTTCTATTATTACACGGATAAGAATACAAGGTCTCCGATATTACAAGAAATAACATCGGCACGGCGACACTATGCCATCCCCAGTTGCTCTATGCAAGCAGCAGAACAACTCAAAGCAGCGGAAAAACTTCTAGCAGCAGAACAACGACGATGGTGATGAACTCCACTCCGCAGGGACTCTGGCAGGAACGCTTATTTAACACCCACGATGCGGCTATATCTCCCACGTGTTGGAGCACGACTTAGAGGCATAACCGCATAGTAGGCATGTCGCAAGAGGGGTAATCTTTACACATCCCATGTACTGAATATAAAAGGGATAAAGAGTTGGCTTACAATTGCCACTTCACACAAAACATAAATATAACATTACATCATCTAGAATACAATCAAGGTCCAACTACGGAACCAGATAAAGGAAGACAACCCCAAATGCTAGATCCCCGATCGCCCCAACTGGGCTCCTTTACTGATCGTCCAGAAAGGAAACATAGTAACGTCTCGAATCCTCATCGAACTCCCACTTGAGTTGGGTCGCGTCCCCTGCACTGGCATCGTCGACACCTGCATTTGGTTTTGGAAGTAATCTGTGAGTCACGGGGACTCAACAATCTCACACCCTCGCGATCAAGACTATTTAAGCTTATGGGTAGGAAAAGGTAGTGGGGTGGATCTGCAACAAGCACTAGCATGTATGGTGGCTAACTTACTCAAAAGAGAGAGAGAAGAGAAGCAAAGCACGGCCGAGAAGCTATAAAGATCAAGAAGTGATCCTGAAACTACTTACGTTCAAGCATAACACGAGACCGTGTTCTCTTCCCAGACTCCGCCAAAAAGAGACCATCACGGCTACACACGCGGTTGATTCATTTTAATTAAGTTTAGTTTCAAGTTCTGTTCAATCGGACATTAACAAATTCCCATCTTCCCATAACTGCGGGCACGACTTTCGAAAGTTCATAACCCTGCAGGGGTGTCCCAACTTAGCCCATCACAAGCTCTCACGATCAACGAAGGATATTCCTTCTAGCGGGAAGACCCGATCAGTCTCGGAATCCCGGTTACAAGACGTTTCGGCAGTGGTAAAACAAGACCAGCAAAGCCGCCCGATGTGCCGACAAATCCCGATAGGAGTCGCACGTATCTCGTTCTCAGGGCACACCGGATAGATCAAGCTACGAGTAAAACCAACCCTCGAGTTGCCCCGAGGTGGCCCCGCAGGCTGCCCGTTTCGGACCAACACTCAGAGGAGCTCTAGCCCGGGGGGGATTTAAAATAAAGATGACCCTTGAGTCTGCAGAACCCAAGGGAAGGCATATGGTGGTAGGTAGACAAATGGTAAAACCAAGGTTGGGCCTTGCTGGAGGAGTTTTATTCAAAGTGAACTGTCAAGGGGTTCCCATAACACCCAACCACGTAAGGAACGCAAAATCAAGGAACATAACACCGGTATGACGGAAACTAGGGCGGCAAGAGTGGAACAAACACCAGGCATAAGGCCGAGCCTTCCACCCTTTACCAAGTATATAGATGCATTAAAGTAAACAAGATATAATAATGATATCCCAACAATATCCATGTTCCAATAAGGAACAAACTCCATCTTCACCTGCAACTAGCAACGCTATAAGAGGGGCTGAGCAAAGTGGTAACATAGCCAAACAACGGTTTGCGGGGAAAGGCGGGTTAGAGGCTTGACATGGCAATATGGGAGGCATGATATAGCAAGTGATAGGTATCGCGGCATAGCAAAAGAGCGAGCAACTAGCAAGCAAAGATAGAAGTGATTTCGAGGGTATGGTCATCTTGCTTGCAAAGTTCTCCGAGTTGACGAAAGCTTGATCCTTGTAAGTGTACTCAACGGGTTCCTCGATCACGTACTCATCTCCCGGCTCTACCCAAAGCAAGAACACAAGAAAAGGAAACAACAATCAACCACGGTGCAATGCACAAGCAACATGATGCAAAACATGGCATGATATGCGGGATGTGATATGCAATGCATATGCGTGCTCCAGAAGGAAAAGATTGAACCAGGCCTCAATTTGGCAAACCAAGTGTGCTGCTGGAAAGATGAGTTGATTTCGGTCAAAATCGATATAAAGATCATCGGAATCGGATGCACGGTTTGCAAGTGGCAAGTAAAACAATAACGGCACAAATCTGCGATTAACAACACAATGCCATCTAGAATGCAACAAGAAACTAAGCTATTGCACTCCAACGTAGTGATACGTCTCCAACGTATCTATAATTTTTGATTGCTCCATGCTATATTATCTACTATTTTGGACTATATTGGGCTTTATTTTACGCTTTTATATTATTTTTGGGACTAACCTATTAACCGGAGGCCTAGCCCAGAATTGTTGTTTTTTGCCTATTTCAGTGTTTCGAAGAAACAGAATATCAAACGGAGTCCAAACAGAAAAATCCTTTTTGGAACGTGATTTTCTTCTCGGATAAGACCCAGGAGACTTGGACCCTACTCCAAGAAGTACCGGAGGTGGTCACGAGGGTAGGGGCGCGCCCCCCTATAGGGCGCGCCCCCTGCCTCGTGGGCCCCTCGGTGCTCCACCGACGTACTCCTTCCTCCTATATATACATCCACGTACCCCCAAACAATCAGAACAGGAGCCAAAAACCTAATTCCACCGCCGCAACTTTCTGTATCCACGAGATCCCATCTTGGGGCCTGTTCTGGAGCTCCGCCGGAGAGGGCCGTCATCACGGAGGGCTTCTACATCATCATAGCCCCTCCGATGAAGTGTGAGTAGTTTACCTCAGACCTTCGGGTCCATAGTTAGTAGCTAGATGGCTTCTTCTCTCTTTTTGGATCTCAATACAATGTTCTCCCCCTCTCTTGTGGAGATCTATTCGATGTAATCTTCTTCTTTTGCGGTGTGTTTGTTGAGACCGATGAATTGTGGGTTTATGATCAAGTCTATCTATGAACAATATTTGAATCTTCTCTGAATTCTTTTATGTATGATTGGTTATCTTTGCAAGTCTCTTCGAATTATCCGTTTGGTTTGGCCAACTAGATTGGTAGTTCTTGCCATGGGAGAAGTGCTTAGCTTTGGGTTCGATCTTGCGGTGTTCTTTCCCAGTGACAGAAGGGGCAGCAAGACACGTATTGTATCGTTGCCATCGAGGATAACAAGATGGGGTTTATTTCATATTGCATGAATTTATCTCTCTACATCATGTCATCTTGCTTAAAGCGTTACTCTGTTTTTAACTTAATACTCTAGATGCATGCTGGATAGCGGTCGATGAGTGGAGTAATAGTAGTAGATGCAGAATCGTTTCGATCTACTTGTCACGGACGTGATGCCTATATACATGATCATGCCTAGATATTCTCATAACTATGCTCAATTCTGTCAATTGCTCAACAGTAATTTGTTCACCCACCGTAGAAAACTTATGCTCTCGAGAGAAGCCACTAGTGAAACCTATGGCCCCCGGGTCTATTCTCATCATATCAATCTCCATCACTTTTATATTGTTTTGCTATTTACTTTGCTTTTACTTTTTACTTTGCATCTTTATATCAAAAATACCAAAAATATTCTATCTATCAGATCTCACTCTCGTAAGTGACCGTGAAGGGCTTGACAACCCCTAATCGCGTTGGTTGCGGGTAGCTATCGCTTTGTGCAGGTACGAGGGACTTGAGCGTGGGCTCCTACTGGATTGATACCTTGGTTCTCAAAAACTAAGGGAAATACTTACGCTACTCTGCTGCATCATCCCTTCCTCTTCAGGGAAAACCAACGCAAGCTCAAGACGTAGCAAGAAGGATTTCTGGCGCCGTTGCCGGGGAGTCTACGCAAAAAGTCAAAATACCAAGTACCCATCACAATCCCCATCTCTCGCATTACATTATTTGCCATTTGCCTCTCGTTTTCCTCTCCCCCACTTCACCCTTGCCGTTTTATTCGCCCTCTCTCTCTATCCTCCCTCTCTTTCTCTATTTGCCTCTTTTTGCCAGTTTCTTGTTTGCTTGTATGGTTGGAATAGTTGTTTATTTATTACTAAATAGAGAAGCTAAGATCTATGGATCCTCGTCCACTTGCCAATCTTTTTAAGAGATCCAATTATGATGAACCAATTCCTAGTGATTTGGATGCACTAGATTATCTTTATAAGGTTTTGCCTGAAATCCGTAAAGTGACTCACGATAGATCTTTGAATAAAAAGCATGATTGCAATGATTCTATTATAAATTATTTTAATGTCAATTGTGCTAATAAGATGCAAAACCCTAAGCTTGGGGATGCTAGTTTTGCTATGTCTACTACTTGTTGCAATGATCATGATTGGGGTGATTCTTCTTATGATATTGAAAATTTATTTAAGCCCCATGATGAATATGAGATTGATTATAATGTTTGCAATAATATTGAAAGTGGGTTTGGAAGAATGACAACTTTAGATCCCACATATTTAGAGAATGTTCAATCTTATGAAGTTTTTGATAAAAGTGCGTTTGGGAAGGTCATGACTTTAGTTAATGTTAATCCCATTATTTCGGAAAAGTGCCAACTTTGCATGCATGTGGATCATGTTGAGAATATTTTATGTGATATCTATATTGTTGAATTTGCTTATGATCCTACATGTAATTACTATGAGAGAGGAAAATATGGTGGTAGAAATTTTCATGTTACTAAATTACCTCTCGTTATGTTGAGATTACTATTGTTTCTTTCCTCTACCTTGCATATGCTAGTTTTTGCTTGCCTTGATAATTTGTTTGCCTATAAGATTCCTATGCATAGGAAGTATGTTAGACTTAGATGTGTTTGTCACATGCTTTATGATGCTCCTTTTGTGCTTCAATTCTTGTCTTTCATGTGAGCATCATTAAAATTATCAATGCCTAGCTATAAGGCTTTAAAGAAAAGCGCTTGTTGGGGAGACATCCCAATATTTTTACTTGCTGATATTTAATAAATAAATTATCTAGCCTCTGTTTTGGTTGTGTTTTTTGTGCTTAATTAGTGTTTGTGCCATGTAGAACCGTTGGGAAGACTTGGCGAAAGTCTTGTTGAACTTGCTGTAAAAAACAGAAACTTTAGCGCTCACGAGAACTGCTGTCATTTTTATTTGAAGAGTGATATTTAGTTAATTCTTTTTGAATATGATTAATAAATAAATTACTCACGTCCATCAATTTATTTTAGAATTTTTGGGGTTCCATATCTTGCGCTAGATACAGATTACTACAGACTGTTCTGTTTTTGACAGATTCTGTTTTTCGTGTGTTGTTTGCTTATTTTGATGAATCTATGGTTAGTAAAATAGTTTATAATCCATATAGAAGTTGGAATACAGTAGGTTTAACACCAAAATAAATAAAGAATGATTTCATTACAGTACCTTGAAGTGGTCTTTTGTTTTCTTTCTCTAACGGAGCTCATGAGATTTCTATTGAGTTTTGTGTTGTGAAGTTTTCAAGTTTTGGGTGAGTTCTTTTGATGGATTATGGAACAAGGAGTGGAAAGAGCCTCAGCTTGGGGATGCCCATGGTACCCCCAAGATAATCCAAGGACACAAAAAAGTCAAAGCTTTGGGATGCCCCGGAAGGCATCCCCTCTTTCGTCCACTTCCATCGGTAATTTACTTGGAGCTATATTTTTATTCACCAACATGATATGTGTTTTGCTTGGAGCGTCTTGTATTATTTGTGTCTTTGTTTGTTAGTATGCTACAATCATCCTTGCTGTACACACCTTTTGAGAGAGCCATACTTGAATTGAAATTTGATAGAATACTCTATGTGCTTCACTTAAATCTTTTGAGCTATGTAGTTTTGCTCTATGCACTTCACTTATATCTTTTGAGCGTTATAATTTTTCTCTATGTGCTTCACTTAGATATTTTAGAGCACGGTGGTGGTTTGTTTTAAAGAAACTATTGATCTCTCATGCTTCACTTAAATTACTTTGAGAGTCTTAATAGCATGGTAATTTGCTTAATATAAATATGCTTGGTGTTCAAGATATGTGAAATTTTCTTTTGAGTGCGTTGAATACTAAGAGAAGATTGAAGCATGATAATTGTTTTGAGATATGGAGGTGATAATATTAGAGTTATGCTAGTTTAGTAGTTGTGAATTTAAAGAATACTTGTGTTAAAGTTTGTGATTCCCGTAGCATGCACGTATGGTGAACCGTTATGTGATGAAGTCAGGAGCATAATTTATTTATTGATTGTCTTCCTTATGAGTGGCGGTCGGGGACGAGCGATGGTCTTTTCCTACCAATCTATCCCCCTAGGAGCATGCGCGTAATACTTTGCTTTGATAACTTCTAGATTTTTGCAATAAGTATATGAGTTCTTTATGACTAATGTTGAGTCCATGGATTATATGCACTTTTTCCCATCCTTCCACCATTGCTAGCCTCTCTAATACCGCGCACCTTTCGCCGGTATCATACACCCACCATATACCTTCCTCAAAACAGCCACCATACCTACCTATCATGGCATTTCCATAGCCATTCCGAGATATATTGCCATGCAACTTTCCACCTTCCATTTATTATGACACGCTCCATCATTGTCATATTGCTAGCATGATCATGTAGTTGACATCGTATTTGTGGCAAAGCCACCATTCATAATTCTTTCATACATGTCACTCTTGATTCATTGCATATCCCGGTACACCGCCGGAGGCATTCATATAGAGTCATATTTGTTCTAAGTATCGAGTTGTAATTGTTGAGTTGCAAGAAAAATAAAAGTGTGATGATCATCATTTTCTAGAGCATTGTCCCAAGTGAGGAAAGGATGATGGAGACTATGATTCCCCCATAAGTCGGGATGAGACTCCGGACGAAAAAAAGAGGCCATAAAAAAAAGAAAAAAGGCCCAAATAAAAAAAATGAGAGAAAAAGAGAGAAGGGACAATCTTACTATCCTTTTACCACACTTGTGCTTCAAAGTAGCACCATGATCTTCATGATAGAGAGTCTCTCGTTATGTCACTTTCATATACTAGTGGGAATTTTTCATTATAGAACTTGGTTTGTATATTCCAATGATGGGCTTCCTCAAATTGCCCTAGGTCTTCGTGAGCAAGCGAGTTGGATGCACACCCACTTAGTTTCTTTTGATGAGCTTTCATATACTTATAGCTCTAGTGCATCTGTTGCATGGCAATCCCTACTCACTCACATTAATATCTATTGATGGGCATCTCCATAGCCCGTTGATACGCCTAGTTGATGTGAGACTATCTTCCCCTCTTTTTGTCTTCTCCACAACCACCCTTCTATTCCACATAGTGCTATGTACATGGCTCACGCTCATGTATTGCGTGAAGATTGAAAAAGTTTTGAGAAAGTTATAGTATGAAACAATTGCTTGGCTGGTCATCGGGGTTGTGCATGATTTAAATACTTTGTGTGGTGAAGATAGAGCATAGCCAGACTATATGATTTTGTAGGGATAACTTTCTTTGGCCATGTTATTTTGAGAAGACATAATTACTTTATTAGTATGCTTGAAGTGTTATTATTCTTTATGTCAATATGAACTTTTGTCTTGAATCTTTCTAATCTGAATATCCATACCACGATTAAGAAATTTTGCATTGAAATTATGCCAAGTAGCACTCCGCATCAAAAATTCTCTTTTTATCATTTACCTACTCGAGGACGAGCAAGAATTAAGCTTGGGGATGCCTGATACGTCTCCAACGTATCTATAATTTTTGATTGCTCCATGCTATATTATCTACTGTTTTGGACTATATTGGGCTTTATTTTCCACTTTTATATTATTTTTGGGACTAACCTATTAACTGGAGGCCCAGCCCAGAATTGTTGTTCTTGCCTATTTTAGTGTTTCGAAGAAACAGAATATCAAACGGAGTCCAAACAGAAAAATCCTTTTTGGAACGTGATTTTCTTCTCGGATAAGACCCAGGAGACTTGGACCCTACTCCAAGAAGTACCGGAGGCGGTCACGAGGGTAGGGGGCGCGCCCCCTCCTCGTGGGCCCCTCGGTGCTCCACCGACGTACTCCATCCTCCTATATATACCCACGTACCCCCAAACGATCAGAACAGGAGCCAAAAACCTAATTCCACCGCCGTAACTTTCTGTATCCACGAGATCCCATCTTGGGGCCTGTTCCGGAGCTCCGCCGGAGAGGGCCGTCATCACGGAGGGCTTCTACATCATCATAGCCCCTCCGATGAAGTGTGAGTAGTTTACCTCAGACCTTCGAGTCCATAGTTAGTAGCTAGATGGATTCTTCTCTCTTTTTGGATCTCAATACAATGTTCTCCCCCTCTCTTGTGGAGATCTATTCGATGTAATCTTCTTCTTTTGCGGTGTGTTTGTTGAGACCGATGAATTGTGGGTTTACGATCAAGTCTATCTATGAACAATATTTGAATCTTCTCTGAATTCTTTTATGTATGATTGGTTATCTTTGCAAGTCTCTTCGAATTATCCGTTTGGTTTGGCCAACTAGATTGGTAGATCTTGCCATGGTAGAAGTGCTTAGCTTTGGGTTCGATCTTGCGGTGTTCTTTCCCAGTGACAGAAGGGGCAGCAAGACACATATTGTATCGTTGCCATCGAGGATAACAAGATGGGGTTTATTTCATATTGCAAGAATTTATCTCTCTACATCATGTCATCTTGCTTAAAGCATTACTCTTTTTTAACTTAATACTCTAGATGCATGCTGGATAGCGGTCGATGAGTGGAGTAATAGTAGTAGATGCAGAATCGTTTCGATCTACTTGTCATGGACGTGATGCCTATATACATGATCGTGCCTAGATATTCTCATAACTATGCTCAATTATGTCAATTGCTCAACAGTAATTTGTTCACCCACCGTAGAAAACTTATGCTCTCGAGAGAAGCCACTAGTGAAACCTATGGCCCCCGGGTCTATTTTCATCATATCAATCTCCAACACTTTTATATTGTTTTGCTATTTACTTTGCTTTTACTTTTTACTTTGCATCTTTATATCAAAAATACCAAAAATATTCTATCTATCAGATCTCACTCTCGTAAGTGACCGTGAAGGGCTTGACAACCCCTAATCGCGTTGGTTATGGGTAGCTATCGCTTTGTGCAGGTACGAGGGACTTGAGCATGGGCTCCTACTGGATTGATACCTTGGTTGTCAAAAACTGAGGGAAATACTTACGCTACTCTGCTGCATCATCCCTTCCTCTTTGGGGAAAACCAACGCAAGCTCAAGACGTAGCACGTAGCAACAAAGCACATGGCAGTGATCTACTCAATATGCTTGACAAAAGATGAACACTGAGCTACGGCTAAAAAACACAAGAGCAGGTTCAAACAAGCATGGCAAAAGTGCAAAAGATATCAGCTTCACAGACTTAGTGAAAATACTAACATGTCAGGAATTAACATCAGGAAGCAATGTTTAGAGCAAGATAACAACATGCTACAGGAACAGATCATAGTAAACAAAGGCATGGCATGAATCTACTCAAAGCATAGAACAAAAGTCCCTTACTTACCATAAGCCAAAAAGGATCAGAAGATATGATGGCACCCATGTAAACATAGCAAGATTCGTTAACAGATTCAGACTTAGCAGAAAACAGAGCATGGCATCAACAGAATTATGAAGGCATCTTTGCGAGCTTGATTCACTCACCACAAGGCATTGCATGACAAGATAAGCATATCAATAGCAAGAATACATGTTCATGAAGCTAACCAAGGCAAGAACAATCTCATAGCATGCATGGATCAACTACAACAACCTTGGCAAAATTGATTAACACGTAAACAATCTGCCAGGAACATTTTATAGCAAAAGTAGAGCAAGATTGAGTCATGCTAGGGCACTCCATAAATGCAAACAGGGACATGGACAAAATGCAAAACGAAGGCAAACCCAACCACGAAGGAAAATCATAACTTAGAGCCGAAAATGGCAAGAGTTGGAGTACAAATATGGTAAGTTACATCCGGGGCGTTACAACACTCCACCACTACAAAAGGATCTTGTCCCGAGATCTAGGACTGAAAGAACTCCGGATATTCGGAACGGAGGTGATCCTCGCGTTCCCAAGTGGCTTCTCGGTCGGGATGATGTGACCACTTCACTTTCAGGAATTTGATAGACTTGTTGTGAGTCTTGCGCTCGGTTTCTTCAAGAATAGCAACGGGATGCTCATGATAAGGCTTGTCTTCTTGGAGATCAATCTCTTCAAAGTTGATGGTGCGGTCAGGAGTCTTGAAACACTTGCGAAGCTGAGACACGTGAAACACGTCGTGCACATTTGCAAAGTTGGATGGAAGGTCAAGTTGATAGGCGAGATCGCCTCTTTTGCCAACGATCTTGAAAGGGCCCATGTATCTAGGGGCAAGATTCCCTTTGATACCGAAGCGACGAGTACCTTTCATTGGAGAGACGCGGAGGTAGACATGGTCTCCGATCTCAAAAGCCAAGTCACGATGCTTGCTATCATAGTAACTCTTCTTACGCGATTGCGCGGCTTTGAGATTTTCACGGATGACTTTACACATTTCTTCAGCCTCTATGATTAAGTCATTGCCAAGAAGTTGGCGTTCACCAGTCTCTGACCAATTAAGAGGAGTACCGCACTTTCTGCCATAGAGAATCTCGAACGGGGCCTTGCCCGAACTCGCTTGGAAGCTGTTATTGTAGGAGAACTCGGCATATGGTAGACAATCTTCCCACTTTGTACCGAAGGAAATGACACAAGCCCTGAGCATATCTTCAAGAATTTGATTGACTCGCTCGACTTGTCCACTGGTTTGAGGATGGAAGGCTGTGCTGAAGCGAATGTTGGTGCCCATAGCCTTCTGGAAGGAGTCCCAGAACTTAGAAGTAAAGATGCTTCCACGATCTGGAGATATCAACTGCAGAATGCCGTGCAAGGCGACAATCCTAGAGGTTATAGCTCTGCCAACTGAGCTGCTGTGGTAGATTCTTTGATAGGAAGAAAATGAGCCACTTTAGTAAGCTTGTCGATGACGACAAATATAGCATCATTTCCACGCTTGGACTTGGGAAATCCAGTCACGAAGTCCATCTCAATATGGTCAAACTTCCATTCTGGAATGGCAAGAGGTTGGAGGAGACCAGCTGGCTGTTGGTGTTCTGCTTTCACCCTTCTGCAGACATCACATTCATTCATGAACTGATCAATTTCTCGCTTCATTCGAGTCCACCAATACGACTACTTGAGGTCATGGTACATCTTTGTACTTCCAGGATGAATAGATAGGAGTGAATTGTGAGCCTCATTCATAATGACTTTACGTAGATCACCCTTAGGAACAACAATTTGATCCTCGAAGAATAGAGTATCTTTGTCATCAAGGCGATGTCACTTGTATTTGGGTTGGCTCTTGGCAATCCCATTCTTCACCTTCTTCACCATTGCATCAAGAAGTTGTGCCTCACGAATTTGATCTTCCAAAGTAGGAGAGACTTGGAGGTTGGCAAGAAATCCTTGAGGAACAACTTGGAGATTAAGTTTGCGGAAAGCTTCACAAAGATCCGGTTGGAAGGGCTTGAGAATTAAGCTGTTGCAGTAAGCCTTCCTACTCAAAGCGTCTGCAATGACATTGGCCTTGCCTGGAGTGTATTCAATACTCGGATTATACTCTTGAATCATTTTGACCCAATGAGTCTGCCTGAGGTTGAGGTTGGGCTGAGTGAAGATGTACTTGAGGCTTTTATGATCAGTGAAGATGTCCACTTTCCTTCCCAATAAGAGATGTCTCCATGTTAAAAGAGCATGGACAACTACCGCCAACTCGAGGTCATGAGTGGGGTAGTTCTTTTCGTTGGGCTTCAACTGGCGAGAGGTATAGGCCACAACTTTCTTCTCTTGCATTAAGACAACACCGAGACCTTGCAGGGAGGCATCACAGAAAACTTCGAATGGTTTGGATTCATCAGGAGGAGTCAGAACTGGAGCTGTGACTAACTTCTCTTTCAGGATGTTGAAAGTGATATCACATTCAGGCGTCCAGACATACTTTACATGCTTCTGAAGGAGGTTGGAAAGAGGCTTCGCAATCTTAGAGAAATTCTCAATGAATCTTCGACAATAGCTTGCAAGCCCAAGGAAACTGCGGAGCTGCTTGACATTCTGAGGCGGTTCCCAATTCACAATTGCAGACACCTTCTCAGGATTAACAGCTATGCCCTTGGCGGAGATGATATGCCCAAGGTAGAGAACCTCATCGAGCCAAAACTCACACTTTGAGAACTTCGCATAGAACTGATGCTCTCTGAGTTTGTCGAGTACCAATCTCAAATGCTTGGCATGATCCTCCTTGTTCTTGGAAAAGACCAAAATATCATTGAGATACACCAAGACAAAATCATTTGTGTAAGGGTTGAAGATGAAGTTCATCATGTGAGAGAACGTTGGAGGAGCATTGACAAGGCCAAAAGACATGACAGTATATTCATAAGAACCATAGCTTGTTCTGAATGCTGTCTTGGGGATATCTTGTTCACGAATGCGAATCTGATGATAGCCCATACAGAGGTCAAGCTTGGAGAATACTTGAGCACCTTTGACTTGTTCGAAAAGCTCATTGATGTTGGGAAGTGGGTACTTGTTCTTTATGGTCTTCTTGTTCCATGGACGGTAGTCGACGCAGAGTCGTTCCGTTCCATCCTTCTTCTGGACAAAAAGAACACCACAACCCCATGGAGATGAACTCGGTCTGATCAGACCCAGACGCTCTTGTTCATCGAGCTTTTTCTTCAATTCCTTCAATTCCTTTGGTCCAAGCTTGTAAGGACGTTTGCAAACAGGTTCCGTGCCAGGCTCAAGATCGATGACGAATTCAACTGGCCGGTGAGGAGGCATTCCTAGAAGCTCTTCTGGTAAGACGTCTTGATGTTCACAAATGACTGGAATCTGAGAGATGGTATTCAACTCGCCCTACTCATTGAGAGAAAACAGTCGAATGGTTTCGTCATGAGCGACATAGATGATCACTTCCTCAGAAGAGTGTGTCAATTGAATTTCTCTGGCAGCACAATCAAGCATAGCCTTGTGCTTAGAAAGCCAGTCCACGCGGAGAATTAGATCAATGTCAGAGTCGCCAAGAACAATTGGAGAAGCCAAAAATTTGTAGTCGCCCATTTCAATACCGACATTCGGAACCATCATGGTAGATCTCAAACGCTTAGCCGGAGAAACAACTTGCAATGCTTTAGGTAATGCCTTAGTGTCAAAGTTGTGCTCCGATGCAAATGGGAATGACATGAAAGAATGTGATCCACCGATATCAAATAAGACTTTAGCAGGAATGGAGTTAACCGGAAGGTTACCCATGATCACTTCTGAAGAGTCCTCTGTCTGAGCTGCGTTCATCGTGTTGACCTTGGCATGCTTGGGATTATGCTTGACCACTGCGTTGCTGGCAGACCTCACAGGAGGAGGAGGCGGAAGGCGCCTTTGGTTGAAGCATTTGTTTGCATAGTGCCCTTTCTGCTAACACTTGTTGCAAGTAACCTTTGAGAACGAACGGTGATACAGAGCACTTGACCTTGGAGCATGAGACGGAGCTTTGTTCTGATAGCCTGGGTTGGGTGGGTGCGAAGATCCATTGCCACCTTTACTCTTCTACTGATAAGACCGATGGAACGGAGGAGGAGGAGGCAACCAGAACTTCTGTTGCTTAGCTGCCACTTGAGTTGAAGAAGACGATGGAGTTGCATCCCTCACTCTCTTCTTAGAAGCATCACACTTGAGCTGAGCAGCTTCTTGCTTTAGTGCCATGTTGTAGAATTCATCATACTTGGTCGGCTCAAAAAGCACGAGAGCTAGTTGCAGATCTTCTATGAGGCCACCTCTGAATTTATAAATCATGCTCTTCTCATCAGGGACGTCTTGTTTAGCGAAGCGAGCGAGCCTCTGAAACAGGATGTTGTATTGGTAAACAGACATGCTGCCTTGCTTCAGATTGCGGAACTCCTCGCCCTTACCCTCAACAACACTTTGAGGAATGTGGTGAGCTTTGAAGTCTCGGCGGAAATCATCCCAAGTAATCACATGACCTCCTCTGGAATCTTTGTATTGTTGATATCACTCACCAGCTTGGTCTTTGAGTTGGAACGAAGCAAACTTGACAAAGTCCTCAGGCCTGACATTACTACACTCAGAATGTTTGCAGATATCCACGAGCCAGTCATCGGCGTCTGTGGCCTCGACACAGTTACTGAAGGACTTCGGCTGGTTTGCGAGGAACTGATTGAGAGTAGCAAACTGAGCTTGATTGTTGCCTTGGCCTTGATTTCCTTGGTTGCGCTCTTGCAAGAGTTGCAAAAGCATCTGCGTGTTGGCATTGGTGGCGGCCATGACAGCTTGCCATGCCTCCGGAGGTGGAGGTGGTGGCGGAGGTTCCGGATTCTAACGCGTTGGAGGAGCCATCCTGAAGAGGTTGACATCCGTTAGCATCTTGAAAGACATATATTCAAGCTGAATCAATGGATCGAAATTGCAACATATAGCCTTAACATTCAAACAAGGATGAACGAATGAATTCCAAAGTAAATGGTCACACTTCCATAAATTGAGAATCCACTAAGATAGAGATAGATGAATAAAACAACAAGGTACGAACATGAACAAATAATTGGTAAGGATTACCCAATCACAAACCAAATATCTACGGAAAGAAATACTAGAGCTACATGAATTCCACCTATGAAACTCCCGAAACTTTCTGGTTATGCAATCATGTGTTGGGGATACAGGGGAAGCATAATATCTCCCCAAAACTAGCAAATCCTACATCCAGCTGTATCCATCCTTCAACACATAACCAAGAAACTGATACGTCTCCAACGTATCTATAATTTTTGATTGCTCCATGCTATATTATCTACTGTTTTGGATGTTTATGGGCTTTATTATACACTTTTATATCATTTTTGGGACTAACCTATTAACCCAGAGCCCAGTGCCAGTTTCTGTTTTTACCTTGTTTTAGGGTTTCGAAGAAAAGGAAAATCAAACAGAGTCCAATTGACCTGAAACTTCACGAAACTCATTTTTGGAAGGAAGGAAGCCCAGAAGACTTGAAGTGCACGTAAGGGAAGCTTCGAGGAGGCCACGAGGTAGGGGGGCGCGCCCACCCCCCGGGCGCGCCCTCCACCCTCGTGGCCCCCTAACGTACTTCTTCCGCCTATATATCTCCATATACCCTAAAAACATCCGAGAGCACAATAGATCGGGAGTTCCGCCACTAGAAGCCTCCGTAGCCACGAAAAGCCAATCTAGATCCGTTCCGGCACCCTGCCGGAGGGGGCAATCCTTCTCCAGTGGCCATCTTCATCATCCCGGTGCTCTCCATGACGAGGAGGGAGTAGTTCTCCCTCGGGGCTGAGGGTATGTACCAGTAGCTATGTGTTTGATCTCTCGCTCTCTCTCTCTCTCGTGTTCTTGAGATGATACGATCTTGATGTATCGTGAGCTTTGCTATTATATTTGGATCCTATGATGTTTCTTCCCCCCTCTACTCTCTTGTAATGAATTGAGTTTCCCCTTTGAAGTTATCTTATCGGATTGAGTCTTTAAAGATTTGAGAACACTTGATGTATGTCTTGCCGTGTATATCTGTGGTGACAATGGGATATCACGTGATTCACTTGATGTATGTTTTGGTGATCAACTTGTGGGTTCCGCCCATGAACCTATGCATAGGGGTTGGCACACGTTTTCGTCGTGATTCTCCGGTAGAACTTTGGGGCACTCTTTGAGGTCCTTTGTGTTGGTTGAATAGATGAATATGAGATTGTGTGACACATATCGTATAATCATACCCACAGATACTTGAGGTGACATTGGAGTATCTAGGTGACATTAGGGTTTTGGTTGGTTTGTGTCTTAAGGTGTTATTCTAGTACGAACTCTAGGGCTGTTTGTGACACTTATAGGAATAGCCCAACGGATTGATTGGAAAGAATAACTTTGAGGTGGTTTCGTACCCTACCATAATCTCTTCGTTCGTTCTCCGCTATTAGTGACTTTGGAGTGACTCTTTGTTGCATGTTGAGGGATAGTTATGTGATCCAATTATGTTAGTATTATTGAGGGAACTTGCACTAGCGAAAGTATGAACCCTAGGCCTTATTTCCACACATTGCAATACCGTTTGTGCTCACTTTTACCATTAGTTACCTTGCTGTTTTTATATTTTCAGATTACAAATACCTTTATCTACCATCCATATTGCACTTGTATCACCATCTCTTCGCCGAACTAGTGCACCAATACAATTTACCATTGTATTGGGTGTGTTGGGGACACAAAGACTCTTTGTTATTTGGTTGCAGGGTTGCTTGAGAGAGACCGTCTTCATCCTACGCCTCCCACGGATTGATAAACCTTAGGTCATCCACTTGAGGGAAATTTGCTACTGTCCTACAAACGTTTGCACTTGGAGGCCCAACAACATCTACAAGAAGAAGGTTGCATAGTAGACATCAAGCTCTTTTCTGGCGCCGTTGCCGGGGAGGTTAGCGCTTGAAGGTATATCTTTAGATCTTGCAATCAAGTCTTTTAGTTTCTTGTTTTTTCACTAGTTTAGTTTATAAAAGAAAACCATAAAAAATGGAATTGAGTTTGTCTCATACGCTTCACCTTTTTAATATCTTTCGTAAGTATGATGGTAAGGAAAGTTGTGCTCAAGTGCTAGAAGAAGAAATCTATAAAATGTTTGGCACTAAATATTTGAATGATGAGCATGATTGCAATGTTGTTAGTATGAATTCCTTAATATCTATGATGCTAATGATATGCAAAGCTACAAGCTTGGGGAAGCTATGTTTGATGAAGATGATATTTTTTGTCCCCCAAGTTTTGATGAGCAAATTTATTATGATGAAAGCATGCCTCCTATCTATGATGATTATTGTGATGACACATATGCTTTACAGAATAATGATAACCATGAAACTTGTCATATTGATTTTAATTTTCAAGCACATGATAGTTATTTTGTTGAGTTTGCTCCCACTATTATTCATGAGAAGAATTTTGCTTATGTGGAGAGTAGTAAATTTTCTATGCTTGTAGATAATGAAAAGAATACTTTAGGTGCTGGTTATATTGTTGAATTCATTCATGATGCTACTGAAAATTATTATGATGGAGGAACATATGCTTGTAGGAATTGCAATAATATCAAGTTTCCTCTCTATGTGCTTAAAACTTTGAAGTTATGCTTGTTTTGCCTTCCTATGCTAGTTGATTATTGTTCCCATAAGTTGTGTTCTCACAAAATTCCTATGCATAGGAAGTATGTTAGACTTAAATGTTCTAGTCATATTCTTCATGATGCTCTCTTTATGTTTCAATTCTTATTTTTTATGTGAGCATCGTTGAATTCATCATGCCTAGCTAGGGGCGTTAAACGATAGCGCTTGTTGGGAGGCAACCCAACTTTATTTTTGTCCCATGCTTTTTGCTCCTGTTTAGTAATAAATAATTAATCTAGCCTCTATTTATATGTGGTTTTATGCATTTAATTAGTGTTTGTGCCAAGTAGAACCTTTGGGAAGACTTGGGGAAAGTCTTGTTGATCATGCTGTAAAAAACAGAAACTTTAGCGCTCACGAGAATTGCTGCCATTTTTATTTGGAGAGTGCTATTTAGTTAATGCCTTTTGCAGATGATTAATAGATAAATTCCTCAGGTCCATAAATTTATTTGAGAATTTTATGAGTTCCATAAGTATACGTTTGATCCAGATTACTACAGACTGTTCTGTTTTTGACAGATTCTGTTTTTCATGTGTTGTTTACTTATTTTGACGAATCTATGGCTAGTAAAAGAGTTTATAAACCATAGAAAAGTTGGAATACAGTAGGTTTAACACCAATATAAATAAATAATGAGTTCATTACAGTACCTTGATGTGGTGATTTATTTTCTTATACTAACGGAGCTTACGAGTTTTCTGTTAAGTTTTGTGTTGTGAAGTTTTTAAGTTTTGGGTAAGGATTCGATGGACTATGGAATAAGGAGTGGCAAGATCCTAAGCTTGGGGATTCCCAAGTCACCCCAAGGTAATATTCAAGGATATCTAAGAGCCTAAGCTTGGGGATGCCCCGGAAGGCATCCCCTCTTTCGTCTTCGTTCATCGGTAACTTTACTTGGAGCTATATTTTTATTCACCACATGATATGTGTTTTGCTTGGAGCGTTAATTTATTTTGTTAGGATTTTCTTGCTGTTATTTAGAACAATGTTTTGCATCTTTTATTTCAATAAAAGTTGCATTGATAGCCTTTACTATGCCTATTTTAGAAGTCCACATGTTGCTGTTTGAAAACAGAAAGTTTACCGCTGTTGCAATAATTCCCTAGAAAAGTAAGAATGTGATAAAATGTTGAAACCTTTTGCATATTAAGCTCTGATAAATTTACTACAGTGGGAATTTTCTTTCATAATTTTTGGAGCTAGGGAAGTATGGATGTTTATGCATTCTTTACAGACTTTCCTGTTTAGGCAGATTGCTGTTATGTTTGCATTGTTTGCGTATGTTTGCTTCTTTAATGATTCTATTTGAGGATAGGACTATTAAATATGCAGAGGCATTTAGTATGCAATGTTGAATAATAATTTTAGTGATTTGCTACAGTAGAGTATGATAAGGTTTTCGCAATGGTTTATACTAACTTATCTCACGAGTCCTTGTTGAGTTTTGTGTGGATGAAGCTTTTGAGATTTAGGGATACCTTGATATGAGAGGAATTAAGGAGACACAAAATCTCAAGCTTGGGGATGCCCAAGGCACCCCAAGATAATATTTCAAGAAGTCTCAAGCATCTAAGCTTGGGGATGCCCCGGTTGGCATCCCACCTTTCTTCTTCAACAACTATCGGTTAGTTTCGGTTGATCCTAAGTTTTGCTTCTTCACATGATGTTTGCTATTCATAGATGTCATTTTATTTTGCTTTGCTTGCTGTTTGAATAAAATACCAAGATCTTAAATTATTAAATGTTAGAGAGTCTTCACATAGTTGCATAATTATTCGACTACTCATCGATCTTCACTTATATCTTTCGGAGTAGTTTGTCATTTGCTCTAGTGCTTCACTTATATCTTTTAGAGCATGGTGGTAGTTTTATTTTGAAGAAATAGATGAACTCTCATGCTTCACTTAGATTATTTTGAGAGTCTTAAATAGCATGGTAATTTGCTTAAAATCCTAATATGCTAGGTATTCAAGATTAGTAAAATCTTCTTATGAGTGTTTTGAATACTAAGAGAAGTTTGATGCTTGATGATTGTTTTGAGATATGGAGGTAATAATATCAAAGTCGTGCTAGTTGAGTAGTTGTGAAATTGAGAAATGCTTGTGTTGAAGTTTGCAAGTCCCGTAGCATGCACGTATGGTAAACATTATGTAACAAATTTGAAACATGAGGTGTTATTTGATTGTCCTCCTTATGAGTGGCGGTCGGGGACGAGCGATGGTTTTTTCCTACCAATCTATCCCCCTAGGAGCATGCGCGTAGTGCCGAGGTTTTTGATGACTTGTAGATTTTTGCAATAAGTATGTGAGTTCTTTATGACTAATGTTGAGTGCATGGATTATACGCACTCTCACCCTCCCATCCTTGCTAGCCTCTTCGGTACCGTGCATTGCCCTTTCTCACATTGAGAGTTGGCGCAAACTTCACCGGTGCATCCAAACCCCGTGATATGATACGCTCTTTCACACATAAACCTCCTTATATCTTCCTCAAAATAACCACCATACCTACCTATTATGGCATTCCAATAGCCATTCCGAGATATATTGCCATGCAACTTTCCACCATTCCGTTTATCATGACACATTCATCATTGTCATATTGCTTAGCATGATCATGTAGTTGACATAATATTTGTGGCAAAGCCACCGTTCATAATTATTTCATACATGTCACTCTTGGTTCATTGCATATCCCGGTACACCGCCGGAGGCATTCATATAGAGTCATACTTTGTTCTAGTATCGAGTTATAATCATTGAGTTGTAAATAAATAGAAGTGTGATGATCATCATTTTCTAGAGCATTGTCCCGAGTGAGGAATAAAGAATAAAAAAAGAGAAAGGCCATAAAAAAGAGAAGGACCAAAAAAATAAAAAGGCCATAAAAAGAGAAGGCCCAAAAAATAAAAAAAACAATAAAAAAAATATATAAAGAGAAAAAGAGAGAAGGGACAATGCTACTATCCTTTGCCACACTTGTGCTTCAAAGTAGCACCATAATCTTCATGATAGAGAGTCTCTCATTCTGTCACTTTCATATACTAGTGGGAATCTTTCATTATAAAACTTGGCTTGTATATTCCAATGATGGTCTTCCTCAAGTGCCCTAGGTCTTCGTGAGCAAGCAAGTTGGATGCACACCCACTTAGTTTCTTTTGTTGAGCTTTCATACATTTATAGCTCTAGTGCATCCGTTGCATGGCAATCCCAACTCCTTGCACTAACATCAATCGGTGGTCATCTCCGTAGCCCATTGATTAGCCTCGTTGATGTGAGACTTTCTCCTTTTTGTCCTCTCCACATAACCCCCTCATTATTCTATTCCACCCATGGTGCTATATCCATGGCTCGCGCTCATGTATTGCATGAAAGTTTATGAGTTTGAGATTACTAAAGTATGAAACAATTGCTTGGCTTGTCATCGGGGTTGTTTATGATGAGAGCATTCTTGTGTGATGAAAATGAAACATGACTAAACTATATGATTTTGTAGGGATGAACTTTCTTTGGCCATGTTATTTTGAGAAGACATAATTGCTTAGTTAGTATGCCTGAAGTATTATCATTTTTATGTCAATATGAACTTTTGTCTTGAATCTTTCGGATCTAAATATTCATGCCACAATTAAGAAGAATTACATTGAAATTATGCCAAGTAGCACTCTGCATCAAAAATTCTGTTTTTATCATTTACCCACTCGAGAACGAGCAGGAATTAAGCTTGGGGATGCTGATACGTCTCCAACGTATCTATCATTTTTGATTGCTCCATGCTATATTATCTACTGTTTTGGATGTTTATGGGCTTTATTATACACTTTTATATCATTTTTGGGACTAACCTATTAACCCAGAGCCCAGTGCCAGTTTCTGTTTTTACCTTGTTTTAGGGTTTCAAAGAAAAGGAAAATCAAACGGAGTCCAATTGACCTGAAACTTCACAGATCTCATTTTTGGAAGGAAAGAAGCCCAGAAGACTTGAAGTGCACGTAAGGGAAGCTTCGAGGAGGCCACGAGGTAGGGAGGCGCGCCCACCCCCTGGGCACGCCCTCCACCCTCGTGGGCCCCTCGTGGCCCCCCTGACGTACTTCTTCCGCCTATATATCTCCATATACCCTAAAAACATCCGAGAGCACAATAGATCGGGAGTTCTGCCGCCAGAAGCCTCCGTAGCCACCAAAAGCCAATCTAGACCCGTTCCGGCACCATGCCAGAGGGGGCAATCCTTCTCCGGTGGCCATCTTCATCATCCCGGTACTCTCCATGATGAGGAGGGAGTAGTGCTCCCTCGGGGCTGAGGGTATGTACTAGTAGCTATGTGTTTGATCTCTCTCTCTCTCTCTCTCTCGTGTTCTTGACATGATATGGTCTTGATGTATCGCGAGCTTTGCTATTATATTTTGATCCTATGATGTTTCTTCCCCCTCTACTCTCTTGTAATGAATTGAGTTTCCCCTTTGAAGTTATCTTATCGGATTGGGTCTTTAAAGATTTGAGAACACTTGATGTATGTCTTGCCGTGTATATCTATGGTGACAATGGGATATCACGTGATTCACTTGATGTATGTTTTGGTGATCAACTTGCGGATTCCGCCCATGAACCTATGCATAGGGGTTGGCACACGTTTTCGTCGTGATTCTCCGGTAGAACTTTGGAGCACTCTTTGAGGTCCTTTGTGTTGGTTGAATAGATGAATCTGAGATTGTGTGACGCATATCGTATAATCATACCCACGGATACTCGAGGTGACATTGGAGTATCTAGGTGACATTAGGGTTTTGGTTGATTTGTGTCTTAAGGTGTTATTCTAGTACGAACTCTAGGGCTGTTTGTGACACTTATAGGAATAGCCCAACGGATTGATTGGAAAGAATAACTTTGAGGTGGTTTTGTACCCTACCATAATCTCTTCGTTCGTTCTCCGCTATTAGTGACTTTGGAGTGACTCTTTGTTGCATGTTGAGGGATAGTTATGTGATTCAATTATGTTAGTATTGTTGAGGGAACTTGCACTAGCGAAGGTATGAACCCTAGGCCTTATTTCCACACATTGCAATACCATTTGTGCTCACTTTACCATTAGTTACCTTGCTGTTTTTGTATTTTCAGATTACAAATACCTTTGTCTGCCATCCATATTGCACTTGTATCACCATCTCTTCACCGAACTAGTGCACCTATACAATTTACCATTGTATTGGGTGTGTTGGGGACAAAAGAGACTCTTTGTTATTTGGTTGCAGGGTTGCTTGAGAGAGACCATCTTCATCCTACGCCTCCCACGGATTGATAAACCTTAGGTCATCCACTTGAGGGAAATTTGCTACTGTCCTACAAACGTTTGCACTTGGAGGCCCAACAACGTCTACAAGAAGAAGGTTGCGTAATAGACATCAAAAACCCTCGGAAACCATTTACTTCAACCTTTGAAAAGCATCCGTTATACGAGTTATGGCAATACTCCCGAACTCCCACCCCAGTACTGGGTGGCGTCGAGGTTATCTCACCAACAACTGCATAAAGGAGATTTTCGATGTCGGCAAACTCAGGTATTCCAGAATTGCAATGATAAAATTGTGACGACAACACCTCGGAGCTCAACTCCCCGGGACACTGCCACAACCCCTAAATGTCAGGAGGAACCAAGAACAATGTTCTCGTCACAAAACCATCAGAACGATTTCAAGATACCCGCGTGATCCTAATTTTTTCTAGTGAAATTTGAGAATAGAAGAGTCAAAACTCTACGTCAGGAGGCCTCACCAGAGAGACGAAGGGACTGAGGAGTAAAAAGAATCCTACTCTCCGATATATATAATCCTGTAAGACTCAAAACATTTTTTCTAGACTCAACAACGTCAGCGATTCGATCAAGCAGGGGGCTCCTAAGTCGGGGAAGGCTTTGATACCAACTTGTAACACCCACGATGCAGCTATATCTCCCATGTGTCGGAGCACGACTTAGAGGCATAACCGCATAGTAGGCATGTCGCAAGAGGGGTAATCTTTACACATCCCATGTACTGAATATGAAAGGGATAAAGAGTTGGCTTACAATTGCCACTTCACACAAAACATAAATATAGCATTACATCATCCAGAATACAATCAAGGACCGAATACAGAACCAGATAAAGGAAGACAACCCCAAATGCCAGATCCCTGATCGCCCCAACTGGCTCCTCTACTGATCGTCCGAAAAGGAAACATAGTAACGTCTCGAATCCTCGTCGAACTCCCACTTGAGTTCGGTCGCGTCCCCTGCACTGGCATCATCGGCACGTGCATCTAGTTTTGGAAGTAATCTGTGAGTCACGGGGACTCAGCAATCTCACACCCTCGCGATCAAGACTATCTAAGCTTATGGGTAGGAAAAGGTAGTGGGGTGGATCTGCAGCAAGCACTAGCATGTATGGTGGCTAACTTACGCAAAAGAGAGCGAGAAGAGAAGCAAAGCACGGTCGAGAATGCCATAAAGATCAAGAAGTGATCCTGAAACTACTTACGTTCAAGCATAACACGAGACCGTGTTCTCTTCCCGGACTCCGCCGAAGAGAGACCATCACGGCTACACACGCAGTTGATTCATTTTAATTAAGTTTAGTTTCAAGTTCTCTACAAACGGACATTAACAAATTCCCATCTGCCCATAACCGCGAGCACGACTTTTGAAAGTTGATAACCCTGTAGGGGTGTCCCAACTTAGCCCATCACAAGCTCTCTCGGTCAACAAAGGATATTCCTTGTAGCGGGAAGACCTGATCAGTCTCGAAATCCCGGTTACAAGACGTTTCAGCAATGGTAAAATAAGACCAGCAAAGCCGCCCGATGTGCGGACAAATCCCGATAGGAGTCGCACGTATCTCGTTCTCACGGCACACCGGATAGGTCAAGCTACGAGTAAAACCAACCCTCGAGTTGCCCCGAGGTGGCCTCGCATGCTGCCCGTTTCGAACCAACACTCAGAGGAGCACTGGCCCGGGGGCGGTGGGGTGGGGGGGGTTTGAAATAAAGATGACCCTTGAGTCTGCAGAACCCAAGGGAAGGTATATGGTGGTAGGTAGGCAAATGGTAAAACCAAGGTTGGGCCTTGCTGTAGGAGTTTTATTCAAAGCGAACTATCAAGGGGTTCCCATAACACCCAACCGTGCAAGGAACGGAAAATCAAGGAACATAACACCGGTATGACGGAAACTAGGGCGACAAGAGTGGAACGAAACACCAGGCATAAGGCCGAGCCTTCCACCCTTTACCAAGTATATAGATTCATTAAAGTAAACAAGAAATAATAATGATATCCCAACAATATCCATGTTCCAACAAGGAACAAACTCCATCTTCACCTGCAACTAGCAACGCTATAAGAGGGGCTGAGCAAAGCGGTAACATAACCAAACAACGATTTGCGGGGAAAGGTGGGTTAGAGGCTTGACATGGCAATATGGGAGGCATGATATAGAAAGTGGTAGGTATCACGACATAGCAAAATAGCGATCAACTAGCAAGCAAAGATAGAAGTGATTTCGAGGGTATGGTCATCTTGCCTGCAAAGCCCTCTGAGTTGACGAAAGCTTGATCCTCGTAAGCGTACTCAATGGGTTCCTCGATCACGTACTCGTCTCTCGGCTCTACCCGAAGCAAGAACACAAGCAAAGGAAACAACAATCAACCATGGTGTAATGCGCAAGCAACATGATGCAAAACATGGCATGACATGCGGGATGTGATATGCAATGCATATGCGTGCTCCGGAAGGAAAAGATTGAACCAGGCCTCAACTTGTCAAACCAAGTGTGCCACTGGAAAGATGAGTTGATTTCGGTCGAAATCGATATAAAGATCACCGGAATCGGATGCATATTTGCAAATGGCAAGCAAAACAATAACGACACAAATCTGTGATTAACAGCACAATGCCATCTAGAATGCAACAAGAAACTAAGCTATTGCACTCCAACATAGCAACAAAGCACCTGACAGTGATCTACTCAAGATGCTTGACAAAAGATGAACACTGGGCTACGGCTAAAACACACAAGAGAAGGTTCAAACAAGCATGGCAAAAGTGCAAAATATATCAGCTTCACAGACTTAGTGAAAATACTAACATGTCAGGAATTAACATCAGGAATCAATGTTTAGAGCAGGATAACAATATGCTATAGGAACAGATCACAGTAAACAAAGGCATGGCATGAATGTACTCAAATCATAGAACAAAAGTCCATTGCTGACCATAAGCCAGAAAAGGACCAGAAGATATGATGGCACCCATGTAAACATAGCAAGTTTCGTTAACAGATTCAGACTTAGCAGAAAACAGAGCATGGCATCAACAGAATTATGAAGGCATCTTTGCGAGCTCGATTCACTCACCACAAGGCATTGCATGACAATATAAGCATAGCAATAGCAATAAGACATGTTCATGAAGCTAACCAAGGCAAGAACAATCTCATAGCATGTATGGATCAACTACAACAACCTTGGGAAAATTGATTAACATGTAAACAATCTACCAGGAACATTTTGTAGCAAAAGTAGAGAAAGATTGAGTCATGCTAGGGCACTCCATAAATGCAAACAGGGACATGGACAAGATGCAAAACGAAGGCAAACCCAACCACGAAGGAAAATCATAACTTAGAGCCGAAAATGGCAAGAGTTGGAGTACAAATATGGTAAGTTACATCCGGGGCGTTACAGCTTATCCTAGCTCACACGAATGGAAACCACGACAAGCAATCAAGCAATCACGGCATGACCTGCAAACTGGCATGACATGCCAGGTCAGTACATTGAATGTACTTGCAAGCTCACAATAACCAGAAGCTTTCAAGACAAACAACAACATGACAATTACATATTAAGCAGGAATTTATCATGAGATCATCAGAATAACATGGCATGAACCACATGAACATGATACAGCTGGAACATTATGAGCATGGCATATAAATCTGACGATACTAGCATGCAACATGATGACACTATATGTACCATTTATTCTGCTCGGGTTACCTCGTAACCATAATAGGCATCACTTACCAACCTCAGACATCACACGATCATCTCAGGATCAAATCAAGATTGGTATAAACAATACCGTAGTAATCATTAAATGACCACAAGGAGCTTGATCTTTACCCACGATTCTCGCACAACATCATGAATATCCAACAACTCGGTATCCTCGATACCACGGTGATCATTCACGGATCACAAACAGAACCACTCTGGGCTCAATGGGTTACCTCGTAACCAAACGGTGATCATTCACAGATCACATATGGAACCACTCTAGGCTCAACGGGTTACCTCGTAACCAAACGGTGACCATTCACGGATCACATACGGAACCACTCTGGGATCAATGGGTTACCTCATAACCAAATGGTGATCATTCATGGATCACATAACCAACTTATCTCATCATCGAACCGTGGTTGGTTGTTATTAAGCACATCATTAATATTATTACTGTTGACTCACAGTGTGACCGATACGACCTGGGCCCTTATCCGCGGGCGCGGCTATCGATAGATTTAATACACACTCTGCAGAGGTTAGTACACTGTACCCACACTACGGAACCCATGGCCTTGCACTCCCATTCGGGTGGACCAACGACGTTCTGACAAAACCGTCCTACTGCCATGACACTCGCCCGGCTACTTCGACCAACTCCCCTTTGGGCGAAGTCCTGGGTGGCCCCGTGCCTACCAAAGACACCAACGGCCACCGTCGTGGCAAAACGGCCACCATCGTGGCAAAATGGTCCCAAACAGGGACAAGGATCCATACAACAACAACAGGCACACAAGGCTTATGTCCGCCTACCTGTTCAGGGTAGCGCGCACCCATAACGTTCCCTCCTTGGAGGCACCGGCGAGAGGCACGACAATAGAACCAGTTAGCACCTTCCCATAAAGGTAAGCATGGTTGCACCGGTCAGCTCGATATGGTGGCACCATGACTCAGCCAACAGTTGTTCAAGTTCAATTTAATTCGGTTAAACTTGAATGCAATATGTTGAGCCATGATAAAATAATATGATGCAATTACAATGCATGAGCATGATATCAACATAAGCACGGGGTGCAACATAACTATCCACCATATCAACAAAGAATGATACCCAACTGAGCATAATATAATGACGAGCATGAATATTACAAGTACAACACTACTCATTGCATAACATGACCACTAGCATCAACCATAAATACCATGCAAGAACTCATCAATAACATTACCGAGTAAACACTTAACCAACTAACATCAAAGGAACAATGCATATTAACGGTAATCGGTAACCGATGTCAGTCACGCACCGAAGAACATGACCAACCCAACATGTACTGCTATCAAGCATGACCAATATGAAAGTAATACTAGCAGGCAGAACATGATAACAGAGTGCAAAAAAAACATAGCATGACGGTAATCACCGATCCACAAGCATGACCGAAATAACGATAGCAGTAGCAAAACAATCATATAGTTATTAAAGATTCAAGTTGAAAACGAATGCTACTGCATGGCTATCATGCAAATGGTGGTTGTGGATTGTCCGAGGATGAAGAAGGCACCAGGGAGAAGTGCGATGAAGCCGCAGAAAGATTTGCCGGAAACAGTTCTCTCTCGAAGGGGCTGTTTACATGCAAGGGGAAAAGGTCATTTTCACAGTTTCAACCCATAGTGAAAATGAAACCAACAGAACGGGCTCGACGAGGCGAAGAAGTGGGCTTTGGATTCACCTCAAACGGAGTTGCGAGCAAAAAGTTATAGCCCGACGAAGTTCAGGGACCAATCTGTAAAAAGACCCTCTACGAACAGGCCCCTGAGCTGAAAAACAGAAAGCGCATTTAGTTGAATATTCCTTCTCAGTAGGGAAAACGTATTTCTAGCCATAGTTAAATCGGAATACGCCTTTTCTTAAAGAAAGCGTATTTCTATCCGAACTAAGACCATAGTACGCTTTCACTAAACAAAAACGTATTTCAGTGAAACGCCTTTCCACTTATGTGACATGGACGGAGGGGGTCAACGCGTGTGGCTGGCGGGTGGGGTTGGGAGAGACGCGGGGCCCACTGGCAGGTCCTTCCTCTTCCTCGCGTGCCTGCCCGCGCCTGGCCGAGGGAGGAGGCCGCCCCGACGAGGCTCGCCGGCGACTCCGACCATCGTAGGCGGCGCCCGACCTATCAGAGCGCTCAGGGGACAGAGCTGCAGTGCCTGGTGGGGGTCGTCTCTGCTGGGGAGCTCTTAAACGGGGGCGAACGCGGCCGCGGCGGAGGAGAGCTTCGGCCGCCGATGATCTAGGCGCTCCAGTCCATCCGAGGAGAAGGGGGAGGTGCGGGGAGGTCTGGATGCTCTGGGCTGTCTACTAGAGGTGGAAATAAGGGGAGGAAGGCTCGGACTCGAGTGAATTTAGCCGAGCATGGCCGACGGCCATGGCGGCATAAGGCAGCGAGGAGAAGCTCTGGAGGCAAATGGCTGGGCTGGGGAGGAGTAGTGGAGTGAGGGGGAGCGGTTGGTGAGCTCGGGAGCGACCGGGGACGGCTATATATAGCCGGACGAGGGAGGTGACTGGGAGCAATGGAGTTGTCTGCGAGGTTTGGGTTAAGAAGGATTTTCATCCTAGTAACTTTGAGAAGATTTCGACCAAGATTTAATATAGTTGCTTTGCAACGGCCAAATCTGGTCCAGAAATGAGATTTGGATGATGCACTCACATGGTGATTCCACTTGAGCTCAAATTTGGGAAGGCTTAATGATTTGGCCATACTAAGATGCTGCAAAAATTTCATACCAATTGGACAAGCCAAAGTGGTACTTGCTTCACAAACATCTCCTCTGGACAGAAACATGCAAAACTTCTAGAGAAATATTGGCTAGGTGAAATGGTGCCAAATTTGGTGCAGAGAAATTATTTGGGTAGGAGAACCATCTAGTAATTTATTAGGAGTTTTGAAGCAATATAAATTATACTTGCTTCACAACCTAAAAATACTAACAGAAGCAAAGATTTGGTCTTGTGCTCACATAGTTCAATGGATGGAGCTGAAATTTGGAGGAGTGTCATAATATTAGCACATGAAGTAGTGTGCAAAATTTCAACTCATTTGGATAACCCTAGCTAGAACTTCCTTCACAAAGGCTTCCCTCAGACAAGAACTTTGAAAAATCACTGAGGACGTTTGGCTAGGCAAATAAAGTTGAATTTTGGCACATGTCAATTATTTGGACAGGAAAAGATGTCCAAAAAGTTTGGGGTCAAATGGGCAAATATAAATAGGACTTGCTTCACAAATGTGCCATTTAGGATAGAATAGGAAATGAATTTATTGAGCATGATGATAAATATGGCCAGTCAAATATTTTGCCATATTTGAGGAATATATGACCCAAAAATTTATAAGAATTATTTGGGGATTTTTGGATGGGCAGAAATATAGGTTGCTTCACAACCTAGGGCAGATAGGGTTATTCCTTTAATAAAAAAGGAATATTCCCGAGGAAAGGAAATTAGGGTTTGGTCAAGGAGTTAAGTGACATGATCTTGGCAAGGTTTTGAGAATGATGAGCCACTTGGGAGAGGAAATGAAGATGATTTCCCAGGTGACAAGGCCACAAAACCACTCCAAAAAGAAAAATAGAGCAAAAACCAATTAAATTAAAAGAAAAAGAAAAGGGCCAAAAACCAGGCTGTTACAAACCTTCCCCCCTTAAAGAAATCTCGTCCTCGAGATTTGGTTGCTCAGGTTACAAGTATGACTTTAGGACACCGTTTCCAACTCGGGTATCCCTTTTTCTTTATTTATTGTTCCCCCAAGAATTTCATATGATTTTCTTCCCTTGCTCTAGGGTGGTTTGCTTCACCTTTCCCCAAATCCTGAGAGGTCTTTTCTCATATACCAATTTCTTTTTACTGACGTTGATTCTCCATACCTGTGGTGATATCCAATGGATCTGAGCATAAATTTTCTTTTGGTCCTGAAAACCTTTTTACTTCTGTCATGGGGTTGCTTCAAATAAATACAACCAGTCTCAACATGTAAATATTTGAGGTATGACACAACTATAACTCCATACATTGTTATATTGCTCCTGATAAAAGGCAGTCGAATCATTGGTACCTATCTCATGCTCGAGCCAAAGGGGTAAATCAAAATAAATTAGTACCACCTATGAGCAGCCAGATCCCGTCAGAAGATGGCCATGATTAATTCTCAGCATTTATTGAAACTAGAAGGCAACAAGGGCTGACGGACAATTGATTTTTCCTGATAGACTGACCGTGTACTTGATTCCGTCGGTGAGTATACCGGGTTTGAGCTGATTGTTTGGATTTTGATTTTCTCATTTTGTCAGTATACCCATTTAGATTTTCCACCCTAACCATTCCAAGCGGCTCAGCGGGACATGAAATCCTTGTAAAACAGAGTAGGCCACTAAGGGTATGCCATATGGAATTACGTACTCTAACTGATTTGGGGTATCCAGACCTTGATGGTCATGCAAAAATCATCATACCTTTGCTGTCGGTCTCACCCTATGACGGTCATGATTTTCTTTGTGAGGATACCTTACTGGAATAACTTGGCCACACATGTCATTGATTCTTCGTATGACCAGGGACGTGATTAGTGCAATATTTTTGATATTATTCCCTGTGCCTGTTTTCTAACCTAGGTCCGCACACATATGACATATACCGGGGTTTGTAGCTGTACGGAGCTCATTGCTGAGGCTAATCATACATGAAGGTGACAAGATTTTAGGACATCTCCTTGTCAGTTGCGGGAATAATGACCTTGATGACCATTGCCAAGATTGTTGATTTTGTGATGTCATCCCCAGATCTTGTAGATCCTTGTAATTCATGAGATGTATCTCTGCTTATTTTCCTTTGCCTGACTCGTGAGGTTCTGGGATCTTTACTTTCCTTAGGTATATCTGCTGGATCCTTGCCATATCTCGTATGAGTGACTGATATGATTGGGGATGCATGCTCACCATATGTGTAAGAACCATATGCAACCGAACACTTGATCCTTGAGGTAGTCATATGTTTCGACTGATTTGTGCTCCTGACAAAATTATTGCAAATCTGATCCTTGAAATGTACTACCATCTATTGCCAACTCACCGCATAATCTCTAAGGACGGTGCAATACTATGGTATTGATGTGGACTGAGTGACTTACGAGAGAAGCCATCTGAGTAGCTTGCTGAGGAAGACTCGTTAGCTTCTGCTTGATGCTTTAGTCTGGGTAGCATGCAGAAGAAGGCTCAATAGCTCACACGAGAAGCTTGACCTGATTATTGTGCTGGAGAAGCCTGAGTTTCGTACTTGAGAAGCTTCTCTTCGGGTTTGCTTGTTGAGAAAAAATCATTTCCGTCTATCAGAAGCTTTTATCGAGGTATCTTGCTGAGAAAGACAGGGTATCTTTGACCGGAAATTGTGTACATAGCAGGCCGAGGAAAATCAAGGAGACTTGCATCATAAATTTCTTCCGATAACGTGTGGAAGAAGACTGAATTTCTTACATCCCAAACTTCATACTAATATTCAGTCTGAAATCTACACACACGCCCATAATATTTTGGGGCTGATTATTTGCATGAGAAAATTTGTTTGACTGTCTACCTTTAGCATATCATATTTTCACTTTATTTTGGATGATAACATATTTCAAGCATCATGCATGGCTGAGCCAAAGTTTTGTATATGATCCATACATTTGACTGAAAATGTACCATTGATCTTGTACCTGACTTGTCTTGCTGCTGACTTGATCATTACTATTGTGAGGATTTTGTACTGATGTAGACTTGAGTTATCAGTAATATTGTGAGAGTGCACACTAATGCAAAATTGATTATCAGCCTCAACATCAAATATTCCCCATTTCACTACAGTCGGCTAAGAATTCCATTCTATTTAGCTGAGGTTCCAAATATTTGAAAACCTTATCACTTCTTCGGGTCCGGTGTCAGTTGATCAGCAACTCTTTATAGGGAAAAAATAATGTAACACCGGGTGAAAGAACAGGCGGTGCCCCCATGTTTGGTTTTGGTAATTGATGACAATCTTTATGGACTAATGGTTTCCTTGAGTTATATTTGAAGGTTTTGTCCATAGGCTTTTCTTGGAGTACCTGTGTTGGTTTCAAGGAGAGTTTGTGTCGACCAAGGTGCTATTCAAGGAATTATCCAAAGATTGGTCATTTGAGAGTTGAGCTTATTGCAAGCATGTCTTGAAGAAGAAGATTGTTTGATCATTCATGTTTACCTTCAAGACATCATCCAAATGAAGAGAGTTGGAAAGAATCAAGGTTGATCAAGACTAAGTCAAGAGTGAATCAAGTTGATCAACACACAAAGCGTACAATATGTATAGAGGGATCAAGTGATCCCATGGTATGGTAAGCATTGCCCATTACGCTTTGTGTACTAACCCATGGTCTTCATGAGAGTTCTTTGTGGGGTTAGGTTGCGGTGTGCAAATTCAAGTGAAGCATCACGAAGAGATCAAATTCTTGAAGCTTGTCGTCCATTGTGGTGACAATGGACTTGTGAAGATGTGCGGAAGAGTGGCTCACCCATAGTGGAGTATGGGGGAGCAATCAACTAGTCTTCATCGAGCCAACGCAATCAAGAAAGATGGTCCAACTTGAGGGAGTCAAGATCATCATCATCTAGCTCAAGTGGATCATGTGCAAGGCAAAGGTTTGCCCTTGATAGGTTTTCTATTTTACCGGTCTCATGATGGTAGTTGGGAGACCGTGTTATAGGATCGATTGTCGTACTATCAAGGGGGGCTCTCAAGTGAGTAGCTTGATCGTATCATTCGTTGAGAGCTCAAACCATTGCATCCTTGCATCATGTTTCTTGGTTCTTGTTTGGTTCTCTTTGTGAGTCTTAGAGCTTATGGTCATCTTGATGACAAGCTTGAGTTCATCGAAAACGGAGTTTGCATGCATCTTCTATGAGGTTTTCGGTGTTGGAGGTTTTACCGGTCTTTTCTGAGAAAGGGTTCTCACCATTTTCTTTTGGGACTTTTCTCATTTGCTTCTTATTGGTATTTCTTTCAATATTGTGTTAGCCCTTGTCGCTATCTTTCCAACAAACTTGGTTTCGTCAAATTCGGAGTCCGTTTGCAAAAGTTGTGGTAGTTTTGGTGTTCTGAAAAGGCTGCAACGGTACTACCATGGATAGGAGCGGATGTAAATTTTACTACCGCTCTTGGGAGCGGTACTACCTCTTGGAGCAGTACTACCGCGACTACTTCCGCTCGGGACCAAAAACTCGTCACAAGTCCAGCGGTGGTAGGCACGGATGTAATTTTTCAGTACCGCTTGCAAGCAGTAGTACCGCTACCCTTAGCAGTAGTACTGCTACCCCTAGCGGTAGTACCGTGAGGTCAAGCGGTACTACCGCTCTGACGGTTCTTATGGCTTTTATGCCTCCTCGTTGTTGTGTTTCAAAGGGCTACTACCGCCCTAGCGGTAGTACCGCTCCTTGGAGCGGTAGTACCGCTCCTTGGAGCGGTAGTACCGCTCGGTGCGGGCTGTGAGCATAACGGTTGGATTTTTCCCCACCTTTAAAAGGGGGTCTTCTTCCCCAATGAACTTTATCCTTTGAGCTCGTGTTCTTCCCCCATTGTTGACCTTCTTCAAGCTTGCTAACTCTCAATCCCTCCAATTATTCTTGCTAGTTCTTGAGGGAAAAGAGAGAGGAGATCTAGATCCGCGTTTCCACCAATCACTTTCTCCTCTAAGTGAGGGGAACCCCTTGGATCTAGATCTTGGAGTTCTTCGTGTTCTTATTTCGTTCTTCCTCTCATTTTCCTCCCTAGCATTAGTTGCTTTGGTGGGATTTGGGAGAGAAGGACTTGGTCACTCTGTGTGCCCTTGCCATTACATTTGGTGCATCGGTTTGAGTTCTCCATGGTGATACGTGGAAGTGAAGTTTGAGAAGCTTATTACTCTTGGGTGTTTGGACACCCTAGAGCTTGTTCCTCTTGGGTGCCTTGGCGCCCTAGACGGTTGGTGTTGTTCGGAGCTTAATCATTGTGGTGTAAAGCTCTGGGCAAGCGTCGGGGTCTCCAATTAGGTTGTGGGGATCGGCCCGAGCAATTTGACGGGTTTTGGTGACCGCCCCAAGGGTTTCCAAAGTGTACGGGTTCGGTGACCGCCCCCAACGGTTGCCATTTGTACGGGTTCGGTGACTGCCCACAAGGGTCCCTTAGTGGAATCATGACATCTTGCATTGTGCGAGGGCGTGAGGATTACGGTGGCCCTAGTGGCTTCTTGGGGAGCATTGTGCCTCCACACCGCTCCAAACAGAGATTAGCATCCGCAAGGGTGTGAACTTCAGGATACATCGTCGTCTCCGCATGCCTCGGTTATCTTTTACCCGAGCTCTTTACTTCTGTACTTTACCTTGTGATAGCCATATTGTTTCTTGTCATATATCTTGCTATCACCTAGTAGTTTATCTTGCTTAGCCTAAGTTGTTGGTGCACATAGGTGAGCCTAGTTGTTGTAGGTTTTGTGCTTGACAAATTAACCGCTAGGTTTATTCTACATTTGTTCAAGCCTAAACCGTAATTATTTTAAAGCGCCTATTCACCCCCCCTCTAGGCGACATCCACAATCTTTCAATTGGTATCAGAGCCTCATCTCTCTTTATAGGGCTTAACCGCCTAGAGATTAAGGATGTCGACTAGGGGTTTAGGATTCTCTGACACTCTTTGTTTTGATGGCACAAATTTTGATGTTTGGGTAATTCGCATGCTTAATCTCTTTAGGGTCATGGACCCAAATTTAGAGCGAATTGTAGATATGGGTTTTTCTCCTCCAAAGAATCCACAAAGATTATCTTTAGAGGATGAGAAAAACTCTTATCTCAATGCTCAAGATTCTAATATGCTTTTTGATGCTTTGAGCAATGTAGTTGTATTTCAACTCATGCCGTTTCGGGATGCTCATGAGTTGTGGACAAATCTTCAAGACAAATATGGCGTGTCCGAGATTTGTGGAGATGATTGTCCTCCTTCCACCTCCGGTCGTATAGTTTTCTCAACTTCTTCTACTTCACCTACATGTGGTTTTCCACAAGGTAATGATATGGTGAGTAGTGGTGTTCATTGCAATGATTATAGTGAGCTTATTATTGATGATCCTTCATCACTTTATTATTTCAATGCTTCACCTTTGGACTTTAACACTTCGAGCACTCTAAATGTTTCACATGCTTGTGTTAAAAGTTCTTGCATATCTTGTAGAAATTTCTTGCTCAAATCTCATGATGATATGCTTGCTATGTCTTGTTGCCATGATAAAAATGTATCTATTTCCTCGAGTTGTTGTGCTAACAATGTAGAGGAAACCCAACACTCCATGGAACAAGATGTGGTCTTGAACGGTGCTTCAAGGGATCCTACATCATCATCGATTGCTTTTTGCCTTATGGCCAAGGCTTCAAAGGTATCTCCCACTTTGAATCCCAATATATCTTGTGATAATATTGATGATGACAAGAGTGATGATGATGTCGATTATGATGAAGAGAATGATGATGTTGCCTCCTTAAAAATTAAGGGGGAAATAATTTTTAAAGCTCTTCTTAAGAATAAAATTGCTCGTTCCAACTTCATGGAAATCATGTCTATTGCTATTGAGGGCAAGAAATATATTGATGAGTTGGAATCTCGTCTTGAGGAGCATGAGGTCACCATTGATAAAATGGAAGGTCATGAGCGTGATTATGCTAATGAGATTGCGTACCTCTCTCAAGCTCTTGAACTTGAACAAACCACCAAGGAATCTCTTGAGGAGACTTTTGCTCTAGAGTTATCTAGAGTGAAGGAATCTCATGATAGAGCTCTTCAGGTGGCCAATGTTTTTGAAACAAAAAATGCTAAGCTTGAAGTTCCTCATGCTGGACTCCTTGAGGATTTTGAGCACCTCGAAAATGGATCAAGGGTCATCAAGGGTGAGCTCATCAAACTCACCGAGTCTCATGCTCAACTTGAAGCTTCTTATTTAAAAGAGCTTGCCAAGTTGCCTTCTCCTCTTATTGTTAATGATGATGCTTGTGCTACTAACTCTATTTCTTGTGAAGCATCCATTTTGAAGGAGAATGTTTAGCTAAGGGCTCAACTTGAGTTGCTATCTAGCAATTATGGGAAATTGGAAGAAAGCCATGAAAAGCTTTCTAGCTCTCATGATGATCTTCTTGTATCCCATAATGTGCTAAAAATAGCTCATGAGGCTATGATTGCTAAGGTAACATCTAGTGAGCCTCATGTGGACATTAGCACTACTTTTAGTCAAAATGCTATATTGCCTTGTGCTAGTCCTCATAATTCGTCTATGCATAACATTGGTACATATTGTGATGAATTGCTTTCCTTGCCTTGTTGCTCCAATGATGAAGCTTATACTTGCTCTAGTACTTGTGTTGAGACTAACCATGTAGAGGAAATCAAATAGCTCAAGGCCTGAGCCACTTCTTTGAAGAAATACTTGGAAAAGTGTCATGAAGGGAAGTCCACACTCAACAATATCTTGAGTGTGCAAAAATCCCCCAATGACAAACGTGGACTTGGATTCAACTCCAACAAGAAGAAGAAGTCCAAGATGAACAAGAAGAAGGCCAAGAACGCGTCAAGAATTTGGCCAAGATTATTTGCTTCAAGTGCAAAATTGAAGGGCACCATGTTAGATCTTGCCCATTGAAGAAGAAGGCCATTAGTGACAAGCAACAAGGGAAGCGGCTACAAGTGCATTCTCATGCTCTTGAAGAAATGGCTCTTCCCAAGAAGACTCGAGCTAATGCTTCTCAAGTTGAGAAATCAAGTGAGAAGAAAGTGAAGACTAGACGTTGCTACCTATGTTGTGAAAAAGGTCATGTCGCTTCTTCATACACGAATGGTACCTTATCCAACCCTATTCTAATTGATGATATCATTCTCTTGGGAAGGATAAGGTTGGCAATGTGTTTGCCAAATTTGTTGGTACTCAAAGTGGTGTCAAGAAAAGAACCATTTGGGTATCCAAGCCTATTGTGACTAACCTCTTAGGACCCAACTTGGTTGGGGACCAACTAGCTCATACTTGATCAATAGGTGTTGATGGAGGTCATTGGAGACTTGGTTACATTATGAAGAATTAAGGGGACTTCATCATTCTCATTGTCTCAAGCCAAGTCAATTGGGTTATCAAGTTTCTATCTTATATCCAATGTGCCTCTTTGCGGTAACTTGTACATAAATTGTTTACATTGAAAGTTACTTGCCCCTTTGCATGTTTTGGTTTTGTTCCTTGCATGTGTTTGTATGTGTTGTGTCTCCAAATTTCTTATCTTGAGTAATCAAGTTTATGTATGTTGGTTTGCACTTCATGTACATGTGTGTCGTACGTTGAGCCTTTGTGCATCTTGTTTGTATATTAGTTGGCTCTTGTGAGAGATTAATGGAATATCCCATTATGGGGGAGTGATGTGCTTTGTGCACCTCACAATCCTATAAATGTGTGTACATGAGTAATACCATCTAGTATTGATATTTCAAGATTATCTAGTCGCCATGTGGTATGTCTTCTCATGAGAAATTCAAATTCTAAATAGTCCATTAATTATCTCTTGTTGGATTCTCTTATTGCCTCTTGTTAAGTTTTTATTGGTATAACATTATGGGGGAGTAATATGATATGTGCATATTACAAGCCTAGAAAATGTGTACATTTGAGATATTGTCACCTAGAGTTGATATTGTAAATTATCTTGTTCCTAGGTGCCATGTTAGCTCTACAAGTTACAATTTGCCTTTTGTTTGGTGTGAAGATGATGTCGGATATCCTTGCTATCTACCATCGGGAATTATTTCCATTTACTTCTTGTCTTTTGACAATTGGTACTCACTTTTGTGGTAGAATTTATTGATCATCTTTACATTGGATTTTGCTTTTTATTTGCCTTTTTCTCTTGCCAAGGATTGTATCTACTCCCTTTGTCTTCCATACCACTTGTGGATCTTTTTTATTTCTTGACCTTGTCTAGTGTTTTCTAGATATAGTGAAAGTGGTGATCCCACCTTGTGCATTTTGTATTCAAATGCAAATTCTCTATAATGCACTAGTCTTGGGGGAGCTATCCTATTCTCTATAAAACACTCATATTGTGATCCTTATCAAGTGTGTGTTTGTGGAAGGCAAGCCATTTCTTTTGGTACTTTGTGCCATTATGAAACTTTGTAGATGGCTTGGTTTGTTTGGAACCATTCTCTCTTTTGGGAGTTTGACATCTTTATTTTTGTGTGTATCAATGGATATCTCATTCCTTGATGTATCTTTAAATTGATATCTTTCAAGTGATGAGTTATTCATTTGGTATCTTTTCTTTTCTTGGTATTTCTTTGTCATTTGGTATCGGTTCTTGAAAGTCTTGAGCATGCATATTAACTTCGTGTAGTATCTTTGGCATGCTTTCTTTATTTGAGCTAATATATAGGGGAAACTCCACCAAGTCTCAAATTGGATGAGATGTGCATGAAATTCATTTTCGTATCTATATGCACATTTTTATGTGGAGTTTGTCCTATGTATTGTTGGTTCTCTAACTCTTTGGTCCCAATGAGTTTGGGTACCATTTTGTTTGTGTTGTTGTTCTAGGAACAATTGGAGATACATTGGATGCTTGGCTCACTCACAAGGAAGGTGTTGTCATCATGTGCTTATTGGAGTCGAGCTAGGATGATCAATGAACTACTATCTACCTTCAATTGGTATCTACCACATCCTTCCAATGTTAACTCGGTAACAAGTATCTTCATATTCTTCATGCACACATTTCTTGCATCAACCTTGTGTAGGTTGTATCATGGCATGTTATTCATTCATTCTTGTGATACTTGTTCCCTTTCTCAAAGCATCCCAACAATGATCTCTTGTTGCTAGTTGTGATGTCTTTGATGGGTGTGTGGTAGGAATTCATTTATATACTATAAGACCATATCTAGCCATGTGCTATGCTTCCAAGCAAATATCTTATTGGTATATGTATGACTCCCTTTGGATATCTTGTTCCTTCGTGTTGTAACTATTTCGGGTGTACATCCTTCTTTGTAGATATATATCATCATGATTTGTCTACCTAGAATCTTATACACTTGAGAGAAGTTGCATATCTAGTTGATATCCTTTCTTTCACATCCACCTTGTCTTTCTTATGTTATTTCTTTGGTGGCTCCGTGAAAGCTTTTGCCTTGAGTGCGTGTCTTTTATCGTTGCATCTTGATGCACTCTTGTGTGGTGAAGATTATTTTCCTCATGCTTATCTTTACGAGGCTTTTGCCATCTTAATTGGTATCCCTCGTCTTGATGAGGCCTTCATCCTCTATCTTCACCACGGGTTGTCACAAGCATAGGTTCTTTATATGCTTATTAGTAAGCTTGTGAACCCATTTGCTAGTTGTGTGTGGGAATGATAGGCCTTGCACCGTGTGCCTCATTCTTTCAAGACTTTATTGATGCTTAATGCTCATCTATACATTAGTCTTCTCAAGTGCATTGCCTTGACTCACACACATCATTTTGGTTGAGCCCATTCTTAAGTTGCATCTTTTACTTGTTGCTCAACCATGTGTTTGTTGCAAGTACTAGGCTTGGTTTCCTATATGCTCAGTTTCACTTGTTGTAAGTTTCTATTGATTTTGGGGGAGCTATGATCCTATTTTGTGCACTTTGTATCCAAATACAAATATTCTTATGTGTGCACAAATCATGGGGAGCCTCTCTAGTTTCTTTAGAACACTCCTATGCTCATATCATAATATCCTTTTTTCTTGTGGCTCGTAGGATCTTTGGTCTAGTTGGTTCAATTGATATCCTTTGATTGCTTGCTTCAATTGGTATCTTTTGATCGCTTGATTGCTTGCGTCTCTCTTTGTTATGTCCTTGTGGCATATCTTCCTTTAGCAATCTTGGTGCCTCAATATAGTTGGTCTTCCTCCAAGTATTACCGTTGGATATGTGCATTGCATTCCACTCTCTTGTTGAGAAATACGCAATTTATATTGGCCTTCTAAGCTTTTCGCCCATTTTGGCAATCGATGCCAATGGGGGAGAAGTTTAAAAGAGTTTTGTGGAGAAGTCTTCAGAGTTTTCTCCTTGCTTTGGTTTTGTTCCTAAGCATTTGCATCTCATACGCATGCATTATTGGTTGTTGCATTGCTTGGTGATGCATAATTCCTTGTATAAACTCTCTTGAAAGTGATTGTCATCAATTACCAAAATGGGGGAGATTGAAAGAACATGCGGTGCCCCCATGTTTGGTTTTGGTAATTGATGACAATCTCTATGGACTAATGGTTGCCTTGAGTTATATTTGAAGGTTTTGTCCATAGGCTTTTCTTGGAGTACATGTGTTGGTTTCAAGGAGAGTTTGTGTCGACCATGGTGCTATTCAAGGAATTATCCAAAGATTGGTCATTTGAGACTTGAGCTTATTGCAAGCATGTCTTGAAGAAGAAGATTGTTTGATCATTCATGTTTACCTTCAAGACATCATCCAAATGAAGAGAGTTGGAAAGGATCAAGGTTAATCAAGACTAAGTCAAGAGTGAATCAAGTTGATCAACACATAAAGCGTACAAGATGTACAGAGGGATCAAGTGATCCCATGGTATGGTAAGCATTGTCCATTACACTTTGTGTACTAACCCATGGTCTTCGTGAGAGTTCTTTGTGGGGTTAGGTTGTAGTGTGCAAATTCAAGTGAAGCATCACAAAGAGATCAAATTCTTGAAGCTTGCCGTCCATTGTGGTGACAATGGACTTGTGAAGATGTGCGGAAGAGTGGCTCACCCATAGTGGAGTATGGGGGAGCAATCAACTAGTCTTCATCGAGCCAACACAATTAAGAAAGATGGTCCAACTTGAGGGAGTCAAGATCGTCATCATCTAGCTCAAGTGGATCATGTGCACGTCAAAGGTTTGCCCTTGATAGGTTTTCTATTTTACCGGTCTCATGATGGTAGTTGGGAGACCGGTTTATAGGATCGATTGTCGTACTATCAAGGGGGGCTCTCAAGTGAGTAGCTTGATCGTATCGTTCGTCGAGAGCTCAAACCATTGCATCCTTGCATCATGTTTCTTGGTTCTTGTTTTGTTCTCTTTGTGAGTCTTAGAGCTTATGGTCATCTTGATGACAAGCTTGAGTTCATCGAAAACGGAGTTTGCATGCGTCTTCTATGATGTTTTCGGTGTTGGAGGTTTTACCGGTCTTTTCCAAGAAAGGGTTCTCACCATTTTCTTTTGGGAATTTTCTCATTTGCTTATTATTGGCAATTCCTTCAAGATTGTGTTAGCCCTTGTCGCTAGCTTTCCAACAAACTTGGTTTCGTCGAATTCGGAGTCCGTTTGCAGAAGTTGTGGTAGTTTTGGTGTTCTGAAAAGGCTGCAGCGGTACTACCGCAGATAGGAGCGGATGTAATTTTTTACTACCGCTTGGAGCAGTACTACCGCGGCTACTTCCGTGGCTACTTCTGCTCGGGACCAAAAACTCATCACAAGTCCAGCAGTGGTAGGCACGGAAGTAATTTTTTAGTACCGCTCGCAAGCAGTAGTACCGCTACCCTTAGCAGTAGTACCGCTACCCCTAGCGGTAGTACCATGAGGTCAAGCGGTACTACCGCTCCGACGGTTCTTCTGGCTTTTATGCCTACTCGTTGTTGTGTTTCAGAGGGCTAATACCGCCCTAGCGGTAGTACCGCTCCTTGGAGCGGTTGTACCGCTCGGTGCGGGCTGTGAGCATAACGGTTGGATTTTCCCCCACCTTTAAAAGGGGGTCTTCTTCCCTAATGAACTTTATCCTTTGAGCTCGTGTTCTTCCCCCATTGTTAACCTTCTTCGAGCTTGCTAACTCTCAATCCCTCCAATGATTCTTGCTAGTTCTTGAGGGAAAAGAGAGAGGAGATCTAGATCCGCGTTTCCACCAATCACTTTCTCCTCTAAGTGAGGGGAACCCCTTGGATCTAGATCTTGGAGTTCTTCGTGTTCTTCTTTCGTTCTTCCTCTCATTTTCCTCCCTAGCATTAGTTGCTTTGGTGGGATTTGGGAGAGAAGGACTTGGGCACTCTGTGTGCCCTTGCCATTACATTTGGTGCATCGGTTTGAGTTCTCCACCGTGATACGTGGAAGTGAAGTTTGAGAAGCATATTACTCTTGGGTGTTTGGACACCCAAGAGCTTGTTCCTCTAGGGTGCCTTGGCGCCCTAGACGGTTGGTGTTGTTTGGAGCTCAGTCATTGTGGTGTAAAGCTCCAGGCAAGCGTCGGGGTCTCCAATTAGGTTGTGGAGATCGCCCCGAGCAATTTGACGGGTTTTGGTTACCGCCCCAAGGGTTGACAAAGTGTACGGGTTCGGTGACCGCCCCCAAGGGTTGCCATTTGTACGGGTTCGGTGACTGCCCACAAGGGTCCCTTAGTGGAATCACGGCATCTTGCATTGTGCGAGGGCGTGAGGAGATTACGGTGGCCCTAGTGGCTTCTTGGGGAGCAATGTGCCTCCACACCGCTCCAAACGGAGATTAGCATCCGCAAGGGTGTGAACTTCGGGATACATCGTCGTCTCTGCATGCCTCGGTTATCTCTTACCCGAGCTCTTTACTTATGCACTTTACCTTGTGATAGCCATATTGTTTCTTGTCATATATCTTGCTATCACCTAGTAGTTTATCTTGCTTAGCCTAAGTTGTTGGTGCACATAGGTGAGCCTAGTTGTTGTAGGTTTTGTGCTTGACAAATTAACCGTAGGTTTATTCCGCATTTGTTCAAGCCTAAACCGTAATTATTTTAAAGCACCTGTTCACCCCCCTCTAGGCGACATCCACGATCTTTCACCGGGGCCCAAAAATAAAGAAGCAAAAGAAAACTCAACTAAACAAAAGCACACAACAACAATCAATTCGCACACAATCAATGTCACATAGTACGGCTAGTCACACAATATGTAGGCCTACTTAAGCACACAAATCTCGCGGGATCTCTGGTTCTACGATCTACCATGCTGTGATGAGGTGCACGAGGACGAATAAATGTGTGGAAGAATTGGTGTAAACAGCGCTACACCAAGTGTTAGCTTAGCCAGGTAGCAACCTGGACGAGCTCGGAGGCGAGGACGCACTCGGTAATCATGTAGTGGGACACAAATGTCACTGCCACATTTTTATCAAGCGGACGGAAAATATCCGCACTCTCCAAGAAATAAGGATAGCGGGGAAACTGAGTCTGCTGGTGTCGGTGTACAAAAAGAGGGGTGCGCTTTTTGTACCCCTATAACTATGCACGGGCAGTCTGAGCCACGGGCACCACCACACTGAACAAGGCAAGGGAGGTGAGCCAAGGTAAGGCCGAAGCTCAGGAGAAGCAGAACGACGCCAAGACCAAGACCACAAAGAGCAAAGGGGACGAAACGGACCCCCCCGGCAAGATCCTTGCCAGGAGGCGGTTTTAGGAAACCCGGCAAGACCCTTGCCGTGGCAGCTCGCCCCACACCTACGGAGTGAGTCACCCTTGAGTCCACTGCCCCCATGGGGCAAGGATTCAGGAGACATCCCCGTGGTGGCATGCAGATCTTTGTGAAGACATTCAAGATCAGATACACCCTTCAGAAGATGACGATCCTCGGCGGGATCCCAGCCAAGGAGGACCACAAGGCCCCCGGCAAGAGCCTTGCCGGGGATGACAGCAGGCGCCACGGCAAGACCCTTGACGGGGCCCCGGCAAGGCCCTTGCCAAGAACACCCGTAGGGCCACCATCAGGCCCACGCCAGTCAAACCTCCACCGCCGTTCGCATGCAGCTGCCGACCCAACCAGCTGGGCAAGCACCTGCTTGGCGGCATGCAGATCTTCGTAGAGACCCACTGCTGCGCCACCTCAGCTGCCTACCTGCCTACATGGCACCGCGGACGCCGCTGGCCAGGGCGCGTGTCGAAACGAGAGGGAGCGGCAACGGACGAGACAGGTCTCTCTCCCGTCCCCGATAAAGCAAGGACACCTGGGCAAGACGCATTAAATGCGCCTTGTCATGTGATGCGAGGGATAACCTCACATCACTGTTCCCCTTCCACCTCCTGGTGCTACTGTGGCAACCCCTTTCCTATAAAAGGAGGCCCGAGGCGACCAGGAGGAGGATTCGGCTTTATGGAGCTCCTCACGCCCCATAGCTAGCTCAAGAACACAGATATACAATCCACCAAAGCAGGAGTAGGGTTTTATGCATCCCCGCGGCCCGAACCTGGATAAACGAACTGTGTGCTATCTGTTTGATCTGCTCTTCTCACGACCCCGCGCCCCGCAACGATAGTAGGGATTCTTGTGATCCCATAGGTGTCGTTCCCACCGACAGCTGGCATTACCCTTTTCTTGATAACTAAGATCATTAAGGGTTGCCAACGTGACAAAATGAAGAGAGATTCGAGATAGAAGCATGTCCATCCCCGAAATGATAGGCGGGGCTGAAAGGAGGACATCGGCGTGATACCTGAGCACCATTTCTGCAAACAGTGTCGAGATCACTTGGCATCACTCTGCTGGGACAGAAATGACACCAAACACCGAAGAACGAGCAAGAAAACAAAACTGGAGAAATGCAACGGCTGAGCTGTAGTGGATTCGAACCGATGCCAGCTACACTCACCAGGTAAGCCGTTAGCAACAAATACTAAGGCTATATGCATGCTATGCAACAAACAAATGCAGCAACCAAATGCAATAAACAAGCCGGATTTTAAACTAGGCATCCCCGCGGCCCGAACCTGGATAAACGAACCGTGTGCTATCTGTTTGATCCGCTCTTCTCACGACCCTGCGCCCCGCAACCGTAGTAGGGATTCTTGTGATCCCATAGGTGTCGTTCCCACCCACATCTTTGGCGCGCCAGGTAGGGGGCGCAGTTGTGAGAATCGGCTCTAGCAGTTAGCCCGGCACTCCTTCATCTTCGTGACCCTTGAAGAAGAAAGGAGGCCAGA